>NC_038243.2:32586220-32886220 GCF_000004515.6 Glycine max | reverse complement strand
AGAAGTCCCGTCATTAAGGATCTTGGCAGAATCCGGATTAAAGGAATCAGAGTGGGCTCAAACACGCTACGATCAGCTCAACCTCATTGAGGGTAAGCGCTTAACGGCCATGAGTCATGGGCGCTTATACCAGCAAAGAATGAAGAGTGCATTCGACAAGAAAGTACGCTTACGCAAGTTCCATGAGGGAGACCTTGTGCTAAAGAAAATGTCCCATGCTGTCAAGGACCATCGAGGGAAATGGGCCCCGAACTACGAAGGGCCTTTTGTTGTGAAGAGGGCTTTTTCCGGAGGAGCCCTGGTGCTTACCAACATGGATGGCGAAGAGCTACCTTCACCCGTGAACTCTGATGTCGTCAAACAATATTATGCTTAGAAGCTGGGGCAATTAAGGATGTCGCTGCATGTTCTTTATCTTTATGCGTTTTCTGGATTTCCCCCAGGGATTTCCTGTCTGTTGTATCTCTCGTTACAATCTTTCAAAGAAATGAATGTGGATTCGAGGCTTTTAGTCCTCACGTTAGTTTCACACCTTGCGTTAATTTGTGATCGCCTGAGCCCTTCCGCTCAGTTCATGGGATCCCCCAAGCGCTTAATTAGAATTGAACCTGAACCAACTTTCCCTAAATTTTCTGCGTTTGAAAACATTCATGCATACGCATACGCATACGCATGTAAAACAGGGGCAGGATCACCTTGGGCTACCTTCCGGAGTGGAGACAAAACATGAACGGCAGAAATCAATCAAGGTAGGGTAATGATGCGGTCAAGAGTGGCCATACCTGGTTGTTTATTACTTGCAGGTACTTAAGGATGAACGCAAGCGGGGATGGGGTCACGACCGACCGATCGTTGCCCTTCTCTGTGCGAAACAAGCAGGGAATGTCGCTGCAAGGCAGCCCCGTATCCTTTGTATTTTGCAGCTTTCTGTTGCTATTTGTTTGTTTTAAAAAGGAAAAGAGTAATAATAAGATAAGTAATCAACGCCTAATTCTAACCTAAGTAAGTTCAAGTTAGGCAAAATGCTAATCCATGGGAAGGGAGGGGACATGGTTAATGTTCCCCTCAAAAAAAAAAAAAAAAAAAAAAAGTGCAGGTTAGCTCGCCTGGGCGAGCCACCCCTGCACCAAATTATAAAAATGACGAAAGGGGGGGCACTTTTACATTCAAAAACTTCTTTTCCCCCCTTTCAAAAGCCATACCCACGGGATTGACGAATTTGCAGCCCTAGGGTCATCCTTTTTCGCATTTTTTGATTCCGTTTTGCGCTTTTGTTCATCACCAACAAGTAAGTATTCCATCCCTAAGCTTTCTAGCTTTTCATTGGTGTATTTTGATCTCCTTTTTGTGCTCTAAATTGTGGGAGTGTGCTCAAATATATGGGGCAATTTTGATTTGTTTTCTTGCTTGATTAGGTTGAATTAGGGGTTGGTATGAGATGGCCCTAGGCCTATAATGCATTTTGAAACAATAGGACATGCCACATTGTCCCCGTTCTCTTGCTATTGATGCCTAAACGCGCGCCCACCAAGTGTTCGGTGAAATGCCTCAATGGCATTAGCGCGTGACTTTTGTAAGGAGATAACCCATGGGGTATTTTGGTTTGCGCATATTTTCTATTTTTTTGGAATATGTATTCATTCCCGAAAAAGGCTAGAGTAATTGCCCCACATATATCCTAGTCCTAGAAACTGGTTTTATGCAAAAAGAGCACAAAAGGAGGTGCATATTGGGTAAAGCTACCCTTTTTTGGCCAGCAATCAGCTATGGGCCACGCTATAATATTTTCCCTATGCCTAGATGGTTAGGAATTTTGCTCATCATAAATGTGTAGGTTTAGAATAGGTAGCAAAATACCTTTGGCAATTTACACTTTGGGTATGATAGCAAAATACTTGGATGTATGTACATATAATTTTTGGTAGTCAAAATGTCTCACAAAAAAATATACATAAATATGTTGCATGTTATGTAAAGAAGACACATTACCAAAAAAATGTATACCTTTTAATTTGAATACAATTTTAGTCAGCAAAGGAAAATATACTTGAATTTGCATGCGGCTTTAGGTAGCAAAAACTTGAAAAGAGCATGAAATGTAGCACCTTATTGTGTAGATAGTCAAGATTCATCATGAAGTTTGTGTATGTATAGGTATTAGAAATACCAAGATGTGCACATATGCAATTTTTGGTACCCCAAAATGCTTTGAGTATGCATGTATGTGAATTTAGCCAAGGAGATGTGTGTGATGTAAGTAACAAATACACCTTGGAAGTACGTGTAAATAATCTAGGTAACGAAGCTGCCTTGATTGTATATGGGTGCATTTTTTTCGGTTAATAGAATGTCTTGTGCAAGAGAACGTTTGTAAGGAAATATGCGCATAAGCTTGCTCTAAATTTACATTGATGTTTGTATTTATGGGAGGAGGTTATATGCCATTTTTGCTTTAAGAGTAATGTCCCACTGGTAAAACTAACTTTCCAAATGTTTGCCTTCGCAGGAATGGCCCCGAGGAAGCTTGCCTCAAAGAGGTCCAGGAAGGACAAGGCGGCCGAAGGAACTAGTTCCGCCCCGGAGTACGACAGTCACTGCTTTAGGAGCGTTGTACACCAGCAGCGCTTCGAAGCCATCAAGGGATGGTCGTTTCTCCGGGAGCGACGCGTCCAGCTCAGGGACGACGAGTATACTGATTTCCAGGAGGAAATAGGGCGCCGGCGGTGGGCACCACTGGTTACTCCCATGGCCAAGTTTGATCCAGAAATAGTCCTTGAGTTTTATGCCAATGCTTGGCCAACAGAGGAGGGCGTGCGTGACATGAGATCCTGGGTTAGGGGTCAGTGGATCCCGTTCGATGCCGACGCTATCAGCCAGCTCCTGGGATATCCGATGGTATTGGAAGAGGGCCAGGAATGCGAGTATGGCCAGAGGAGGAACCGGTCTGATGGGTTCGATGAAGAGGCCATCGCCCAGCTGCTATGTATACCGGGGCAGGATTTTGCCCGGACTGCTGCAGGGAGGCGAGTGCGAATCATGCGCACCAATATGACCACCCTGACCCAGATATGGATGACGTTGCTCCTCAGCAACATCCTGCCCACCGATCATAATTCCGACCTCCCCATGCCTAAGTGCCAGCTGGTGTACGCCATCCTGACACGGATGAGCATCCATGTGGCTCAGTTGATCGCTGATGCCATATATATTTTTGCAGGTATGGCGCCCACTAGGCACCCTTTGGACCCAGATAAGTCCAACAGGGCCCTGGGATTCCCCGCACTGATCACAGGACTCTGCCGGTCGTTCGGAGTCCCCGTTGCACCTACCAAGGTGATTCGGCCGCCCATCACCCGGGCTTTTATTGAGAAGTACTGTACCCAGAGACAGGCTCAGGGTGATGCTCCACAGGCCGCAGGCGCGCCACCACCACCTCATCAGGCTGACCAGGCTGGGGCATTTGACATAGAGCAGTATTTACGGCATTTGGTTCGCCAGCAGGCGGCCAACCACCGAGCACATGTACGGACCCATGACTGTCTGTACCAGATGAGCCTTAGCATGCAGAGCCAGGGCTTCGCTTCTTTTTCATGCCCTACTCCAGACCAGTTCAGGGCAGAGGTAGCATGGCCCGGAGATTGGCCCGAGGCCCAAGCAGGAGAGGCACCCCCAGAAGCTCCCGGCGATGGAGAAGAAGCCCACGAGGATGAGGAGATGGCCGATTTGCTTGACTTCTTGGGAGGGAGTGGAGACACGTGACTGGGAGATCCCCAGATTCTTGTTTTCTTTCATATTTCTTTTGTCATTTTTATTCTATGTTATTGTTTTGACTTGAGAGGCTAATGTTTGTTTTTGTTGTTTTGATTGTCATTTGTACAGCGCATACATTTTTGTTTAGATTGGTGCGTTAGTATTTATATATCATTACTATCGATGATGTTTGAAATTCTGGAACCGTGTAGAGTTCTTCGTTGAGGAACATCGTCCAAAAGTATATATGTAAAATAAACAAAAAAAATCATGATAAAAATAAAAATAGAAAAGAAAAGAAAATGAAATGGAAAAGAGAACAAAAGGGAAAGAAGAGGGCAAGTAAAGAAAAAGAGAGCAAATAAGAAAAAAGAAGAAGGCAAGTAAGGAAAAAGGTGGAAAAAAGAGAAAATAAGTTGTCTAGCTAAAAAACGACATGCTTTTGAAAAGAGACGATTTCCAACTTTTCTTTGAAAAAATTCATTGATCATAACCAATTTTTGGAAAATGTGTCTACACCTGAAGGGTGAATGCTGTGAAATTTCCCCGGACGCCCGAAATGGACTCGGATGAATGCACAAATTGATAAAAGAACATATTTTGGAAACATTGGGTTGATTAAAATAGAGGAAATGAATCCTGAGCCCTAGCATCACATGACCATAAAAATTTGACATTTGAGTGTCCGCATAGGTGCATGCATGACCAGTTTTGCATAAAGTTTCCAAATCATCATTTTTGCATTTGTGTCATGGAAATAATGTGAGGCATCCCTTTTATCCTTGAGCCAAACCAAACCCCGACATGTATCATGTCTAGCCATTCTACAAACCTTGAGCCAAAATCCTGACTCACCATAATCCTTACCCTCGGAAGCAAAAAGGAAGAGAAGGAAAATTTCCAATCAAAGAGAAAGCAAAAAAAGAAAAGAAAGGAAATTCCCAAATCAAAGAGTGGGAGAAAGCAAAAGAAAAAGAAAGAAAATTTCCAACCAAAGAATGGGAGAAAGTAAAAAAGGAAGGAAAGAAAGTTCTTGATCAAAGAAACTAGAAGAAATGTGCAGAAAGGTCTTTTGACCAGACAATATCTGAACAATACAGAATTGTCACCAAATGAACGAAAAAAGAAGAAAAGGGAACCACGACCTAAAATAGTCTTCTCCCTTTGATTACCAACCAAAATCCCGTGCGCTAGCGACTTTTTTTCTCGCCCCGCACTAAACAAAAACAGAAAAAGAAAAAAGCCAGAAGAATCAAAAGCCAAAAACACACAAAAGCCGAAAGAAGAAACCACCAAAAGAACCCATTCCCAAGGGAAGCCCTATTGATCCATGATCACGCGTGTAATTTTTGATTTGATAGGAAATAATTTGCAAAGCCAAGTCATGACATATCTATGGTTCGGAATTAGGATGAAACACTTACCTGTGCGAGATTGATACACTTTGAGTGATTTTCTTCTATTTTTGTCGAACCCAGTGTTTCCTCTAAATGGTCATTTAGAAGCAAAATGCTAACATCCAAAATCTCATTTATGGTTATGGGAGATTTCATCAGCAGACTCTCCTTCCCCGGTAGACGCATTGTTTTTCACTCAAAAAAGCATATGCTGCTCTAAATCAGTTGGAATATTTGTCTCTTTGCTAAAGCATGTTTGCATTTTAGCGGAGAAAACACCGAGACTTTTTCAAGTCTCACAAGTTATCCAGAACTACGTAGGTCTGAGTTCCTCATTGGAGGATACGTAGGAGCAAGAGCCTCGCTTTTGTCGACCACACCGCCTTTTGTTGCCATGACTCAAGAGCTGGTAGCCCGCGGAGACACCTTACGGTTATCCGCACCTCGTCATTCAGTGATCCCAAGTGTGATTGACGAGCAGAGACCAATATGGTCATCTGCGCCCTTTCCGGAGATGTCAGCATTTTCCGATGGAGACTTTTCAAGTCTCACAAGTTATCAAGAACTACGTAGGTCTGAATTCCTCATTGGAGGATACGTAGGAGCAAGAGCTTTGCTTTTGTCGGCCACCCCATAATCTTTGTCATACTGACCCTGAGGTCATGTGACGTGCACCCTTGTATCATCCAGAGGCGGCGGGCCCGATGATACGCGGAGATACCTTACGGTTATCCGCACCCTTTTGTCATCCAGAGGCGGCGGGCCCGATGACAAGCAGAGACCAAGTTTGGTCATTCTGCACCCTTGTATCATCCAGAGGCGGCGGGCCCGATGACAAGCAGAGACCAAGTTTGGTCATTCTGCACCCTTGTATCATCCAGAGGCGGCGGGCCCGATGATACGCGGAGATACCTTACGGTTATCCGCACCCTTTTGTCATCCAGAGGCGGCGGGCCCGATGACAAGCAGAGACCAAGTTTGGTCATTCTGCACCCTTGTATCATCCAGAGGCGGCGGGCCCGATGACAAGCAGAGACCAAGTTTGGTCATTCTGCACCCTTGTATCATCCAGAGGCGGCGGGCCCGATGATACGCGGAGATACCTTATGGTTATTCGCACCCTTTTGTCATCCAGAGGCGGCGGGCCCGATGACAAGCAGAGACCAAGTTTGGTCATTCTGCACCCTTGTATCATCCAGAGGCGGCGGGCCCGATGATACGCGGAGATACCTTACGGTTATTCGCACCCTTTTGTCATCCAGAGGTGGCGGGCCCGATGACAAGCAGAGACCAAGTTTGGTCATTCTGCACCCTTGTATCATCCAGAGGCGGCGGGCCCGATGATACGCGGAGATACCTTACGGTTATTCGCACCCTTTTGTCATCCAGAGGCGGCGGGCCCGATGACAAGCAGAGACCAAGTTTGGTCATTCTGCACCCTTGTATCATCCAGAGGCAGCGGGCCCGATGATACGCGGAGATACCTTATGGTTATTCGCACCCTTTTGTCATCCAGAGGCGGCGGGCCCGATGACAAGCAGAGACCAAATTTGGTCATTCTGCACCCTTGTATCATCCAGAGGCGGCGGGCCCGATGATACGCGGAAATACCCGAGTGGTTATCCGTATAAACATTCTTTTGCTATCTGTAAGACAGAACGCTTGATAGCATGCAGAGGCTGACATAGTCTTCTGCACCTTTTGTTTCTCCGGGAACAACAAGTCATTTACATGCGGAAATTTCATGGTCGCCCGCGACTCTCGTCAACCGAGAGGAGCGAAATTAGTGTCATACACTGATTTTCGGGGACCTTTGCTTGATGACATGCGACCATTCTTTGGTCCTTGTGAGGTGCTTGGCATCCATCATTAGGCAATTTGTGAAATTCTAGGAGCGACAAGTCATGGTCACCCGCGACTCTCGTCAACCGAGAGGAGCGAAATTAGTGTCATACACTGATTTTCGTCCGGGGACCTTTGCTTGATGACATGCGACCATTCTTTGGTCCTTGTGAGGTGCTTGGCATCCATCATTAGGCAATTTGTGAAATTCTAGGAGCGACAAGTCATGGTCACCCGCGACTCTCGTCAACCGAGAGGAGCGAAATTAGTGTCATACACTAATTTTCGTCCGGGGACCTTTGCTTGATGACATGCGACCATTCTTTGGTCCTTGTGAGGTGCTTGGCATCCATCATTAGGCAATTTGTGAAATTCTGGGAACAACAAGTCATTTGCATGTGGAGATTTTATAGTCACCCGTGACTCTCGTCAAATCGAGAGGAACGAAATTAGTGTCTTATCTTTACTTTCCTTTTATCTCCAATAAAAGACAAGTAAAGAGGGGCAACTGTCATACCCTAATTTCGTCCGGGGACCTTTGCTTGATGACATGCGACCATTCTTTGGTCCTCGTGAGGTGCTTGGCACCCATCATTAGGCAATTTGAGAAATTCCAGGACATGCCGAAAAACCAAAAAAAATATTGATGCACAATCCGTAAGTTTCCGTGACACACCGGAAATCAAATGGAAGCATCGTTGCATAATTAAGTGAGGTTCCGTAACATTCCGTAAGTCAAAAAGGGGATGTTTATGTAATCCGCAAGGTTCCGTAACATTATAGAAAGAAAACAAGTATCGTTACGAAATTCGTAAGTTTCCGTAACTTTACGAAAAAAGAATTACCAAAAAACAGCAGAGGGGGGTGTACTTAGTAAAAATGGGGGTGCAAATAGCACCCAGGCCCACTTGGGCCCTCCAGAATATTCCTCCAGAAGGCGGTTGCTTCTGGAGGAAGCAACCCTGCTCGCCTGGGCGAGCTGAGCTCGCCTGGGCGAGCTGGGCGGCAACCACCTCCCCTATTTTGCTATAAATAGGGGAGGAAGTGAAGAAGGAAGGGGTTCAGCCCCTTAGGCACTTCTCTCTCTTTCGAATTTGCTTGGAAAAATTGTTTCCGTGAAGAAAATCTAAGCCGAGGCGCTTCCGAAACGTTTCCGTAACGTTTTCCGTGAGGAATCTCGCAAAGGTTTCAACCGTTCTTCGACGTTCTTCATTCGACCGAAGGTGCGAGAAAATGATATGCAGTGGATTGTTTGGTATGAAATGAGTGTTTGAGAATGATTTGAATGAGTAATTGTATGATTTGAGTGGATTGGAATGATTAGATAATTGTTTTGATCTAGTTGTAGCCATTAGAAGAGAATGAGCATGTGATTATGACTGAAAATGTTAGTCAGTTTGTTAGATTGATTGTGAAGGAATGCATTAATCGTATCCTGGTAAGAGTGTGATCCTAAAATTTTGAGAGAAACGACTATCATTTAGTACTGATTTTTGTGTGAACCTTTGATGTATAGACTGAATGCATGAAATTGAGGATGATGAAGGCCATGTTTGATTGTGATAGCCACTTAGCCAAAAAGCTGACCATGTGCTTGAATGAATTATCGCTTGTACCCATTTTGAGCTGAATGAATTATTTATTGATTAAACCCTGAGCCTATACAGTGTTATCTCCTGCTACCTTGACTTAGGTTGTAGGAGAGCATCATCCACAGGAAACGCGGTTCAAAGCAAATTTGTCCTAAATTTGGGGGAGTAATTATTAAGGTAAATTTCTCCCAAATTTGGGGGAGGCACTGGGTAAGAATTGAAATGGTCAAAGTAAATAGCATACACACTATTTCTGTATATACACATAATGTCTCTGTATATGTTGTGTTAAAAAAAACTATAAACACAAATGAAATTAAGAAGTGTGTATGCTGCAAAATAGTGAAATTAAGCTGAATGCCTAAATAAAAGGCAAGCATGGGGTGTGAATGAATGAAAAGTGAAGGTTTATCTATGGATGAATTCTTTCATAGAACCTAAGCTTTTGAATCCTAGAAAAACCATGATTTGTTGGAAGCCTAACCCCATTACAAGCCTAGAAAGTCCTTCGAATTCATTTTGTGTGTTCATTGCTGTATGACATGAGATGAAATGCAAAGGTTAGGACTTGTGTTAGTTATTTATGATGGAATGAGACTAAACACTTGAGCTTGAGTGAAACAATGACTGTGAGGTTTTTGTTGATGATCCTTCCTTGATTTCTGCCATCCTTACTAGCTTATTTCAGTTGTGACTCTATTGTGTATGTTCCTATCTTTGAAAAGCTGCATGTTTGTGAAAATCAATTAATTGAAGCAGTCCATGATATTCAGTTCATATGGTTGAATTTTTCTGTTAAGCAAACACCATTTTTGAGTGACCACTATAGCTTGTCACTAGAGGACCAGTGAACTGTTCTTTCTTTGCTTAAGGACAAGCAAAACTATAAATTTGGGGGAGCTTGTTAGTCGCCTTATACGACTAACTTTTGTATAGAAAACATTTTCCTAAACTTGTATAGTTTCCCCAATTTATGGTTATTTTGAAGTGATTTTGTAAATAAATCTTGTTTTATGGTTAAAGCTTCAGCACGCTTAGCGTGACAGAAGAACCTGGCAGAGCATCAATACCAAGGCCACGCGCTAAGCGCGAGATCAGTGCACTAAGCGCAATAGTTGTCTTCAGCCAGGCTCAGCGCATGACTGGCACTAAGCTCAAATCCACTTACCCGCGCTAAGCGTGAGGGTGGCGCTAAGCGCAACATCACGAATTGTGAGCCTATTTAAAGCCCGTCTTGTGCAGAATTAGGGTACAAAACTTTTAGGTAGATGATTTGCACAGATTCCAGAGCGCACCATAATGCCTATTTCAGGAAAAGAGCTCTGGAGACAGCAAGAGGAGCAGCTTTTACAGAGATACCTAGGTTTTGTAAGCTAATTATTGTTAAGGTTTCTTCTGTAATGGGTGGCTAAACACCCTTGTTGGGGATTTCTAGAGAATAATTGATGTAATTACTTTAATAACTAATTGATTGTATTTCTTGTGTTCAATGCTTCTTTCAGTGCTTAAATTTCGTATGCTCTTGGTCTGATCACCCATTTGTGTGCATAATTAGGTGACTTTAGCATTGGAAAATGTATTGTTGCCTTAGAACTTGAATAAAGCAGAATTGAAACTTAGTCTTCCAAGAGGGATCTGCAGATCAAGTTTTGGTTTTAAATATGTTGTTACAATGATGTTGTTTAGTCTAAGTCTAGTCCAACAAGAGGGATCTGAGGAAAAAACTTAGGCTAAATTAGTCTAAACTTTCGTAAGCCATTTAAGCTAAGTCTAGTCCAACAAGAAGGATCTGGGGATGAAACTTAGTTTAAGTTAGTCTAAACCTAGGAGGGTTGTCTAAATTGAGCCTAGTCCAACAAGAGGGATCTAAGGACGACCAAGAGTAAAGAGACTAACTTTATCTTCCTTCATGGGTAATCCCATACTTTTTTCCTCAGATTTGGATTTCAATTTTAATTTGGAAAAGAATGGAGCTACTTAGTATGTAGGAGGAGGGAGAAAGAAAAGGAAAAGAGTTTATTTTTTGGAAGTTTCTTTTTCTGTTGTTTTTGCAACTTTTGCCCTCATAACTTCTTTATAGAGAAATTCAACCACCATAATTTTTTCCCTCTTTCTTTTCCTTTATTTTTCTCCTTTTTCCTTTTATCAAAGGTAACTCTTGGCATCCTCCTCTGTTAGTCCACTCCCATTAATCAACCACACAGGAATACTACTTTTAACACTCAACTTTCTTACTCTTTTCTTCTCCCCTTGTACTATGCTTGCTGGAATATGACAAAGAAACTCATTGTGCCACCACTCATCTCAACTTGGTAGGTAGGGCTTTTGTGTGTGGTTGAGAAAGAAACTTTACTTGTAACAGGAGTGAGTGAGATACATGGCAACTAGGGAAGAGAGAGAGACAAAAAGAGAGAGAGAGAGAGAGAGAGAGAGAGACTCAACTTGAAAAAAGAAATTTTGATTTTTAGGGATAGACTAGTTTTTTGTGGAATTAAGTCGCAACATTGTTTTAGGGTTCACCGATGGATCGTTACAAAGCTACAAGAATTATGTTTTCATGAATCCAAAACTTGGACTCTGAAAATGCTTCCAAAATCATGGGTGTACTTTTTCTTCAAGACCATGGTGAAAAGGAAATGATTAGACTAGCATTTGGTCCAAAAGCACTTGTTTACTCTATGATTCTCAAAGCCCACAAGGGGTTTACCTTCAAAATCTCCGCCCACACCCTCCACTCCTCCTTCTCCTTCACCCTTCATTTCTAGGCAAAAATTATACACTTCTTCAAGGCTTAGTGGCACCAATATCCTTCTTGCTCTCACTATCTCTAACCCTTCTTCATGGCCTACCATGTCCAAGCTTCAAACTCCTAATGATTTGATGAGTTCTAACCATTTAGTTATTGGTTCTTCTACTTCTTTATTGTTCTTACCCTTTTATGAAAACAGTGACTCCGATCCAATTGATGAGTTCCAACTTCAAGACCAACTTGCTTTCTTGAATGATGGTTCTCCAACTAGTACTACTCTTGCCCACAAGAACAACTCAGATATGTTTTACCCTTTTTTCAAATTTGGTTAGCAACAAAGATTGGCTGCTACATCTTAGCTGATGGCCTCTTCCACTTTTCCATACTCCCCTAAGTGCATGAATTTCCTGTTGTTGTAGCAACAAAATGATACCCAAAGGTACCCCTTTGCAATCAAGTGTTTTGGTTACTATTGTCTTGTGCAGAATTTAAATCATGGTTGATAATAATTGCAGAGCAGCATCTGCAACTCTAAGGATGAGTGAGGATTTGCATAAATTTGGATGATCCAGGCTTGAATGATTTTTCTTTGAATAGTCCTGGCATGGTAAACCTAGCTTCCAGGAAAATCTACTTAAATCTCCTAGCAGATAGCACTTTCAGGGAGGAAGATGTTTCAAATTACTTCAGGTCATTGTTGTTTATGTTTAACTTTGTTAATTGGGGTCGTTGTTGTGCATAGTTGGTCAATTGCAGAAATATTAACTTATTGTTTTTATTTTTGTTGTTGAAGCATATATGGTCCAGTCCAAGACGTGAGGATCCCATACCATCAGAAGCGAATATAAGTTGAAGTCAAATATTGTTATTTTCAACAACATTGGACATATATATATATTTGGTGTTCTAATATACAACTCAAATATTGTTTTTTTGATATAGAATGGATTGCTACCAGTTGTTGCATATAGTTGAATATATATTTTTCTGTCAAAGTTTTTATGTTTTCCTCTCAATTAGAAATTTGGGCAATTATGTGAATCAGTGTTAAATACTCCAGTTATGGAGCTTGTTGATGCAATCCTACCCCCAAGGGCATTGGATAGAAAACACCAAGTAGATTGGGCCAGAGATGCAAGAGAAGGCCCTAGGGTTCTTATGAGCCTTAGGGTAGATTTCGGGCCCATGGGCTAAGTATGAGCCCACTTATCTTTGTAAATATTAGATTAAGGTTTCATTATTTTTGGGCCTTGTATTTAGGGCTCCTTAATGTAGGTAGGGTACCCTAGAAATATTGGATTTTTCAGCCCTTGTATTTTAGGGCACCGAGACTAGTTTTTGTATTAGGGGTAGTTTTGTAATTTCACATGCACTAAGTGGATATTTGATGTGTGTGGTTGGAAATAAATTTAATTGAATTGGTAGAAGCCCAATCCAATTAAATTTTAGAGGGGGAGGTGAGCATTTGCTTATTACACCCCATTGCCACATCATATAGTCACACTTTGTGCATGTCCTTCATGCTTTTCATGCCTCATGACACCTAAGCACACTTAGTGGAGAATCTTGGAATTGATCTTGGATTAGTGGGCTGAACCATAACTAAAATTCACTAATCATAATTAGTGAAATTTTAGCTCCAAAGTTTCGCTCCACAAATTCAATTTCAAATTCAAGTGAAATTTGAATTTCCCTCCAATTTTGTGTGACACTTAGGCTATAAATAGAGGTCATGTGTGTGCAGTTTTTTCAACTTTGAAAATTTGAATATTAAACTTCAGATTTCAAAGCTCATTTAGAGCACAAAATTTCGTGCTCTTCTCTCCCTCTCCCTTCATTCATCTCCTTCTTCCTCCAAGCTCTTATCCATGGCCTCCTATGGTGGTGAGCTTCTTCTAGACTCATCTTCTCCTTGAAGTGGCGTCTCCTCTCTCTCTTCCTTTCTCCATTCCGCTGCCATTCATCTTCCAAGAAGCAAAGGAATCCATTGATGAAGAAGATCCTAGGCCTACAAGCTCCAATGGATCTTGCATCACTTGTTATGCTTTTTGAGTGAAGATGAACAACAAGATTAGTCGAGTTTGTAAGGGATTTTGGTATGTTTGAATTAACTATATTTGTTGACAGGTTTGGAAGGTAGAGCTGAATAAAGGAACCTATCTAGGATGGTATTGATTCACTGAGAAGGTTCCCAGATAAGTGCACTTGTTGTATTTAACTCTGTGTTGTTTGCAAAAAGTTTACAGGGTAAACGCGGGAAAACGATGATACGCTGGTTAGACATGGTGGAATGAAAGACAAGTTCAAATGGTTAATAGAGAGATGAAGTGTTTGAAGGTTTTCAAGGGTAGACATCTCTTGAGGCAATGGCCATTCAATAAAATTATTGGAAAGATTCAACTTTATGGCCCGATTCGAGTTGTACTTGAAGTTTGGTCTGAGTAAAGCAACAACCTTTTAAGCTTTTTTAAGCTTCTAATGCTAGAAGGGATTGACCCAAATATTCTATTTTCATGCAGTGGCAATTCTTGGTGGTTTGGCAAGTTACGAATGCTATCTAGTACTAGTCCAGTTAAATTATTGCCAAAAAGGTAGAGCTTTAGGAGGTTTCGAATTTGCAGAGCAATAGTTTGTGGAATTGTCCTAATGAGGCCTACTAAGCTACCAAGATCAAGGATTTCAACAGAAGTGAGGAGTGTTATAAAAGGAGAGAGTTGGCTGAAATATATAGAGAAGTTGGCCTTCTTGAAGGGGTATTATACATTGTTACTAGATTAGGCAATGAAGTTGATGCTCCTTTGTCACCTCATCATAATGTAGACAAGGTTCAACCGATTTTACTTATTACTACAAACAAAAGTATATGGAGATATATTTCATTCTATATATTGCAAGTATTGTTACTATGCTATGTGTAAGTTTTCAACAGATTTCCTTTACTGGAAGCAGAATTATAATAGCTGCAGCACAACTAATGAATGTTTTTTATGTAATATTATCTAATAATAATGCACAATTTATATTGTCCTTCTGCTTTAAAGATATAATAGAGGATAGTAAGGAACAATCTTAAATAATATTTAACAAATCCTTTTTATTTTTCCTTCGATTCTGATTTTCATTCTCTTTTTTTTGTGACATCGTGCAATATCCAATTTGGGGTTTCTTGTTGGCAGCCTGTTTGTCTAGAGCTTGGTTGAAAAAGCTGAATCATTGTTTTTGAGAATGTTGACCTTGATAAGAGTAAGTGCCTTTTATTTTGTTATGGACAACCTATGTTTTGTTGCATTGAGGAATCATATTTCCTATGAAACTAATTAAGTGGTTGTTGATCAATACAATTTGGGTACCTAAAACCTATTACTAAAACCAAATTCCAAATAGACAATTGTATACCATTTAACATTTATTTTTCTATTTTCCTTGATTTAAACAACTGTTGAATGGACGGTCTTTGGCTGCTTCTTTACAAATAGTCAAATATGCTTTGCATCATGTCGGCTTATTGTGCATGTAAGTAGATGGGTATTGATTTTGATTCATCCATAACACATTTCCATCTTCACAAACAAGTATTTGTAGCTTACTTTTCTTATTGTGTTGGGTAAACACTTAGGATCTGATACACTGAGATAGTGATAGCATATTATCTGTAAACTTTGTAGCAATTACATTGGTTGAGTTATGAACATTGATAAAATGAGAGATGGTTTTATTGTTTCAGGAAAGTATAGCAACAAAATATATGAATAGACTTTAGCAATAGGCCAAAAACATCAAAATTTCAGATCCCGTTGAAGAAAGTTGTAGACTAAGTCCTATTGTTAGTGAAGGACAGGTGGCTAGTGGAAGAAAAGGTGTGGAGCTATGAGAAATAGCGTGATTTGGAAAATGCTAGGCCCCTTTTATATCTGGCTGCCGATTGCAATGAACTTTCTTTTTGGAATGCATAGAATGTGAGCTGCCACCAGATATGAGGTTACTGTTTTATATTTGTTTATAGATAAGTTTAAGTTTCTATGTATCATGAGATATATGGTTTTCTAATGAAGTTTTCCATATTTTTTTTATCACTAGTACTTGGCCTGCCGTGTAACTGAAATTTATGATGACATGGTTTCATAAGGCTTATTGCATAAACCTTATGGCAATAATCTGATGCAGACGGTTAGCTAAGACGCCTAAGGTGGAGGTCCCGTTAGCCTCAAGGTTTCTTTCAACTCTATGTGTGTATTTGTTGTTGTTCTCCAATTCAAATTACCTAATTTATTTATTTATTGTAAGCAAGACGTTAAATTTCACGTTCCTAGTCCAAAGGCAAATGAGGTTTTAGTCAGATTGGAAGCAATTACCATAAACCCCATTGGTTAAAAGATCCAAAAGGGTCTTCTCCGTCTGTTATTTCTCCCCAGAACCTTTCTGATGTAGCTCCATGTGGAGCTTGTAGGCCTTGGATCTTCTTCATCAATGGAGTCTTTTGCTTCTTGAAGATCAATGGCAGCGGAATGGAGAAGGAAGAAAGATGATTGGAGATGCCATTTCAAGGAGAAGATGAGTCAAGAACAAGCTCACCACCGTAGGAAACCATAGATAAAAACTTGAAGGTAAGAGAATATGAGTTGAGGGAGAACAAGAGAATGAGCATGAAATTTTATATGCCTCAAATGAGGTTTAAACTTTGAAGTGTAATTCTTGAATGATCAAAGTTGAAAAAATGCATAGACAAGGCCTTTATTTATAGCCTAAATGTCACACAAAATTGGAGCGAAATTTAAATTTTTATTCAAATTTCACTTGAATTTGAATTTGAATTTGCGGAGCCAAAATTTCACTAATTATGATTAGTGAATTTTTGCTATGGTTCAGCCAACTAATCCAAGATCAAGTCCAAGATTCTCCACTAAGTGTGCTTAGGTGTCATGAGCCATGTAAAACATGAAGGACATGCACAAAGTATGACTATATGATGTGACAATGGGGTGTAGCAAGTAAATGCTCACCTCCCCCTTAGGATGGTCCAAAATTTAATTGGATTGGGCTTCTCCCAATTTGATTAAATTTCTCTCCCAACACACACACATCGAATAGTGCACTTAATGCATGTGAAATTACAAAACTACCCTTAATATAAAACTAGTCTAGGTGCCCTAAAATACAAGGGCTGAAAAATCCTACATTACTACAGTACTCTCCCTACACTATGGAGCCCTAAATACAGGGCCAAAAATAATGAAACCCTAATCTAATATGTACAAAGATAAGTGGGCTCATATTTAGCCCATGGGCGCAAAATCTACCCTAAGGCGCATGAGAACCCTAGGGCCTTCTCTTGCATCTCTGGCCCAATCTTCTTGGAGTCTCCTAGTCATAGTTTTGTTGATGGGTCCCATCCTTGGGAGGATGGCATCATTCCCTCCCTCTTGAAGAGGATTTGTCCTCAAATCTGTAGACCCCTCATCATCTGAATCAGCTACACCTGGATAAGGAACCAAATTAGTAATGTTAAAGGTGTTGCTAGCTCCATACTCCTCTGAGAGGTCTAGCCAATAAGCATTGTTGTTGATCATCTCCAAGACCTAAACATGGCCATCGCCTTTGGGTCTAAGTTTGGATTTTCTCTTAGTAGGAAATCTATCCTTCCTAAGATGGAGCCAAACCTAATCCCCTTTATTAAGCACCAACTCCTTTCTTCCTCTATTGCCTTTAGCATCATACACCTTTATTTGGTTCTCTATTTGGTTCATAACCCCCTCATGTAATTTCTTCACAAACTCTAACCTAGATACCCCTTCTTTATGTATAAAAGAAGGGTCAAGTGGAAGGGGAATTAGGTCCAAAGATGTGAGAGGATTGAACCCATATAAAACCTCAAAAGGTGATTGCCTGGTAGTTCTTTGAACCCCCTTATTATTGGAAAACTCCACGTGAGGAAGGTACTCATCCAAAGACTTGTGATTGCCTTTTAGAAGAGCCCTTAACAATGTGTATAGAGATCTATGGACTACATTTGTCTACTCATCAGTCTGTGGGTGACAAGTGGTGGAGAAAAGGAGTTTAGTTCCTAGCTTAGCCCATAAAGTTTTCCAAAAATGGCTAAGGAACTTAGCATCTCTATTAGACATAATAGTCTTAGGAAAACCATGAAGCCTCACAACTTTTCTAAAAAAAAGTCTTAAGATGTGACTAGCATCATCTACCTTGTGGCATGGTATGAAATGTGTCATCTCGCTAAACCTATCCACCACCACAAAGATAGAGTCTACACCTCTCTAGGTCCTAGGAAGCCCAAGGACAAAGTCCATACTTATATCTACCCAGGGTGTAGATGGAATGGGTAAGGGTGTGTATAGCCCATGAGGCATCACCCTAGACTTGGCTTGTACACAAGCCCACACCTAGTGCAATACCTATGGACATCATTTTTCATATGGGGCCAAAAGAATTTTTCCTTGTGGAAGACAAGAGTCTTATCAATTCCAAAATGCCCCATTAGCCCACCCTCATGGCTCTCTTTGACCAACAACTTTCTAATAGATCCTTGGGGGTATACAAAGCCTTCCGTCCTTGAAAAAATACCCCTGAGCAATGTAGAATCCATCTTGGGCCTTGTTCACCATAACTAGAATAAATGGGAGAGAAGCACTCATCAGAAACATATAATTCCCTTATATTATCAAATCCTAAAATTTAAGCTCCAAGGGAAGAAAGTAATATGTGTCTCCTAGAAAGAGAATTTGTAACTACATTGGTCTTTCCTTTTTTTATTTAATAACATATGGAAATTGCTCTAGGAACTCTACCCATTTTGCTTGCCTCTTGTTTAACTTGCATAGCCCTCTAATGTACTTAACTGATTCATGATCACTATGAATAACAAACTCCTTGGAAACAAGGTAATGTTCCTAAGTTTGGAGGGGTCTAACTAAGGCATAAAGCTCCTTATCATATGTGGGGTAGTTGAGAGCGGCACCATGAAGTTTCTCACTAAAGTAAGCAATAGGGTGCCCACCTTGTAACAACATAACTCTAACACCTACACTAGAGTCATCACAACACTCTAGCTCAAAAGTTTTAAAAAAGTCAGGGAGAGCTAGAACGGGTTCCTTGGTGAGCTTTTCTTTGAGCAAAGCAAAGGATTGCTCTTGTCTCTCTCCCCATGAGAGTACCACATTCTTCTTCACCAACTCATTGAGTGGCAAAGCAAGTGTAGAAAAATTAGGAACAAACCTTCTATGGAAACTTCCCAACCCATGGAAGCTCTTAATATCTCCTACACTTTTGGGGGCGGGCCACTCTTGGATGGCCTTGATTTTCTCAGGGTTCCCATGGACCCCATTTTTGCTAACCACAAAACCTAAGAAGACTACACTATCTACACAGAAGGTGCATTTATCTATATTAGCAAAGAGAAAGTGTTTCCTAAGAACTAAAAAGAACTTGCCTTAGATGTCCTAAGTGATCATCTAGGTTCCTACTATAGACTAAGATATCATTGAAATAAACAGCTACAAACCTACCTATGAACTCCCTTAGGACATGATTCATTAGCCTCATGAAGGTGCTCAGTGCATTAGTGAACCCAAAAGGCATCACTTGCCACTCATACAACCCAAACTTGGTCTTGAAAGCGGTTTTCCACTCATCACCTTCTCTCATCCTTATTTGCTGGTAACCACTTTTAAGATCAATTTTGGAAAATATATTTGCACCATGCAACTCATCAAGCATATCATCAATCCTAGGAATGGGGTGCCTATACTTCACAGTTATGTTGTTGATGGACGTACAATCTGTACACATTCTCCACTTACCATCCTTCTTGAGCACCAACAACACAGGCCCAACACAAGGACTTAGGCTCTCTTGGACCCAGCCCTTCTCCAATAATTCATTAACTTAGGATTCAATCTCCTTGGTCTCTTAAGGATTAGTCCTATAAGCTAGCCTATTAGGAAGGCTTGTTCCTGGGACTAAGTCTATTTGGTGTTTTATTCCCCTAAATGGAGGTAACCCAAGGGGTATCTCTTTGGGAAATACATCAACAAATTCCTGTAAGAGTTCTTGGACCTTTTGGGGAATGGTCTCAAGTGTGGGAATTGTGGCAATGCTAAGGGAAGTCTCCTTTGAGAGGAGAAGGTAGAAAGATTGCTTGAGAAGAAGAGATCTCTTAATATCTCTTTTTGTTGCAAAATGACTTTCCTTCTTTAAAATTTTCATAGAGGAACACCTTCCTTCTTTTTCCTTTTCCTTGACTTTTGGAGCTAAAACCTTACTATCCATTTTTTCCCTTTGTTTTTCTAACTTTTGCTCATCCTTCTTGTCTTTCATTATAAGTTGATCCTTAGCTACCTCTGAAGGTGTTTGAGGATGCAACACAAATTTAGTGCCAAGATGGGTAAGGGTAATCTCATTAGTTAGGCCATTGTAAATGATCTTCCTATCAAATGGCCATGGCCTTCCTAAAAGAATATGCCCTGCCTCCATGGGAACTATATCACAATTAACTTCATCCTTATATGTCCCAATGGAGAAAGGCACGTTCACTTGTTGGTTAACTATCATTTCCCCTTGCTCATTGAGCCATTGAAGTTTATCAGGTTTTGGGTGGAGAATGATAGTGAGATCAACTTGGAAACTAATCTTGTGCTACAACAATTGCAACAAGATCCATTATCTACAATGAGAGAACAAGTTTTACCTAAACTTTTGCATCTTGTATGAAAGATGTTCTCTCTTTGGGATTGGGATAGATCACAAGATTGACCTCTAAAGAGCCTTCTAACCATTAGGAGGTCACCTTTTTCATGGGGGTAGACTTCCTCACTAGACTCTTCACCCCTTACTTCATCTTCACTTACACTAGAGGAAGGGGAAGAAATAGTCTCCTCTTGACTACTATAAATGTCTTGACCACCCACAATCATGGTTTTCTTTGTAGGGCATTGAGAGGCAATGTGACCTCTCCCAAGACATTTGAAGCATTTAATGTTGCTAGTCCTTGCTTGGGAACTAGTCTTAGGGGTGGGTTTCTCTATTGTCTTACTTTTGAAGGTGTAGCCCCCACTGTTCCTTGGGTTTGGTCCTTCCTTAGATAAAAGTGAAAGCCATAAGATTTTGATGAAGGATTTCTTTTAAGTTGTTGCTCCACTCTTATACAAAGTTGTACTATCTCATGTATGTCCCTATACGGAAGGAGTTCAACCTTGTCCCTCACTTCCATATTAAGCCCACTAAGGAACCTAGCTATGCTTGTTCTTTCCTCCTCCCTAAGTCCAGCTCTTAAAAGGAGTAGTTCCATTTGTTTTCTATATTCATCAACACTCATACTCCATTGTCTAAACCTTTAGAGCTTGTCCATAAGCTCCCTTTCATAGTAGGAGGAAATGTGCCTCTTGCTAAAGGCACTCTTCAAATCATTCCAATACTCTACTGAAGGATCCTATGAATCCTTTGTTCCCTAACAAGGGAAGTCCACAAATAAAGTGTATACCCTTGAAAGCTAAGGGTAGATGTTCGCTTCTGGCAAGTGCACCGGATCGTGCAAGTAGTAAAAAATGGTAGGAATCGAGTATCAAACTCTCGGGGAACTTGTGTTACTTGGTAAAGCTATTTCAGTGAATAGATGTCTAGTGTGAAAAGAGATGTGTTTACTATGAACAGGTGTATAAACTAACTATTAAAAGGAAAAATCATGTGAGAAATGATGCGTAAAAACAAGTAGACGACACATTGGTCTTCCTAATATGTGCCTGATGTTAGAAGGATATTCTCTACTTAAAAATGCTCATGAGTTCTATAGTGTCTCCTGAAATGCTAAACCCCGATTCCTCATGATAGTCTAGCCTAATCCTGATCAAGCCTTGTCCGCCGATTCCTCTTGTTGGACTAAACTTGACCAAGACCGCATTAAGACAAACATACAACAACTAGGTTACCGTACCCCGATTCCTCATGAAAATACAACAAACTAGCCCTGTCCTATCAAGTTCTAAGAATTATACCAGTTTCCACTGTTGAATGATCCTAAAAACACATGTATCTATGTGATCAAGGCAAAAGCATGGTGGAATGAAGTTTTGATAGCACAGTGAACACACAAAACATCATTAAATAGATAAAAAGATATTTACATCAAGTACTTACAAGGAAGATCCAACAGAAGATTTAGCTTTCCATAACTGGGAAGCTTCATTTACAACAAAGAGAAGAGAATGAAAGATTGCAGAAATACAAGTAGTGGGGATGTCTCCTCCACTTCTAGGACCTCACAATCGATCAATAACTCATCTCAAGCTCTGAGAATAGCTTCCTCTTCCAGCTTTGGTCTCTGCAAATCTTCACACAACAAATTCTCTCAAACTCTCTGGAACTTGGACCTTTCTCTCTCTAGAACTCTCTAAATTTGTAGAAGCTTCGAGAAAAGGCCAAACTCCCCACCAAAATCAGATTTCAGGCTTAAATAGGTGGCTTTGTTCCTGCTCGTGCACTTAGCGCAATTCTGAACCGCTTAGCGCGCATTAGTGAATTTTGACATAGTGTGGCTTTTCTCGCTCAGCGGATGGACTAAAGCGGTGCGCTTAGCGGGATGACCCTTTGCTTAGCGAACATGCACAGCTCATCCTTCTTCTAGATTCTTCCTCGCGCTTGGCCAAGGATTGTTGCGCTCAGCGAATATCTCACTAAGCCAGTAGATTGGCTTAGTGAGAGGGTGAAAATCAACACTTCAAAACTTGCCTAATTATCCTGAAATTGAGAGAAAATGATTATTAATTACACAAAATGGAAGTACTACGTATTTATTACCTATCTTTAACAAAAAGTAATTACAACACTACAAAATAACCATAAATTAGAGGAGTTTGATACAATTTACACAAGTTTTATACACAAAAGTTAGTTGTATTCACCGACTAATAGTAGACAATGGAACTGTTCTCTCATCACCAATATGATGGCAAGCAAAGAGTTGTTCAACCTTCATTTCCCAATCTAGGTAGACCTCAACATTATCTTTTCCATGGAAATATGGGAGGCTAATGTTAACCTCTTGAGGCCTTTTATCCTTTTCTCTTCTATGGGAGTGATGTTTAGTATGTGGCCTATGGCGCCCTCTATAATAGTCGCTAAGTTCTTCACTTAAACTCTTGCAAGAGTCATGACTACTATATGAGGCATGTTTTTCTCTTTTCATTACTTTTCTTCTTTCTTCCTTTCTTATTTTCTCTTTTTCATCTTGACTTATTTCTTCCACTCTTATTTTTCCTTTTTCTTTTCTCTCTTATTTTTCTTTCCACAATTTAAGGGATCTCAACTCATCTTATATCTTATACAAGGGGTCCTTAGGAGTAGAATGAAGACTTATGTTGGTTCCTAAGTTGTGGTTCTTTCTTGTTAGGGGTTTGTAAACAAAAGGTAAAAGAAACTATGGTTGAAACTAGCCAAAATAAACACTAAAAGAGGTGTGAAAGATAAGGTAGAAACTAATTGGTAAAAAACCAGCTATCTAGGTGGTTTGATAATGGCAGGTAAAGGAAATTTAAAGCAAGCTAGACGGTTTCCTATGTGAAGGCTTGGATGACCCTTTGGAGGTCCCAACTAGCTCTTCACTTAGTCTACACGGTTTACACAAAGCTATTACACACAAATAGAGGTTTGGGTGGTCTCTTTGATACTCCCAATACACCCCTGAAGAATGTCCAAATACAAGGAATTACAATAGAAACATAAACTTAGAACATAATGTGACAATTATTATGACTAAACATGACTCTAAGACAACATGAAAGAAGTGATTTACACTTAGATTTTTGTGTTCTCTTTTATAATCAATATTTTGCGTGAAAATTGAGATCTAAAGGTTCATCACAAGAAATTTATGATTGAAAATGATAGAACCTAAAATCAACACAAAACATGATTCAAGAGTAGATCTATAAATTTTGAACCATAGAAATGCAAGAACAAGTGTAGATCTAAGATTTAATAGATGGAGGAGATACATGGAGAAGAATATTAAGAACAAGGGATTAAAGTTAATTGATTAAATAAAAAGATACGGGAAGCAAAAGAACATCACCTAATGAAGATGCTCTGATACCACATGATGTAGCTCCATGTGGAGCTTGTAGGCATCGGATCTTCTTCATCAATGAAGTCCTTTGCATCTTGAAGATCAATGGCAGCGGAATGGATAAGGAAGAAAGATGATTGGAGATGCCACTTCAAGGAGAAGATGAGTCAAGAACAAGCTCACCACCATAGGAAGCCATTGATAAGAGCTTGAAGGTAGGGAAAGATGAGTGGAGGGAGAAGGAGAGAAGGAGCAAGAAATTTTATGCCTCAAATAAGGTCTGAACTTTGAAGTATGATTCTCAAATGATCAAAGTTGAAAAAATTCACACACAAGGCCTCTATTTATGGCCTAAGTGTCACACAAAATTGGAGGGAAATTTGAATTTCTATTCAAATTTCACTTGAGTTTCTATTCAAATTTCACTTGAATTTGAATTTGAATTTGGGGAGCCAAAATTTCACTAATTATGATTAGTGAATTTTAGCTATGGCTCAGCCAACTAATCCAATATCAAGTCCAAGATTCTCCACTAATTGTGCTTAGGTGTCATGAGGCATATAAAGCATGAAGGACATCCTTAAAGTGTGACTATATGATGTGGCAATGGGGTGTAGCATGAAAATGCTCACCTCCCCCTTAGGATGGTCCAAAATATAATTGGATTGGGCTTCTCCCAATTCAATTAAATTTCTTTCCCAACACACACACATCAAATAGCGCACTTAATGCATGTGAAATTACAAAACTACCCCTAATACAAAAACTAGTCTAGGTGCCCTAAAATACAAGGGCTGAAAAATCCTACATTACTAGGGTACCCTCCCTACATTATGGAGCCCTAAATACAAGACCCAAAAATAATGAAACCCTAATCTAATATGTACAAAGATAAGTGGACTCATACTTAGCCCATGGGCCCAAAATCTACCCTAAGGCTCATGAGAACCCTAGGGTCTTCTTCTGCATCTTTGGCCCAATCTTCTTGGAGTCTCCTAGCCATGGCTTTTGTGATGGGTCCGCTCCTTGAGAGGATTGCATCACTTTCCCCACATACCTTGTTTGCAATAATTGTTCATTCTTATCGTATCTAACTATGTTCTATTCACTTTCTATTATTTAACATTCATTCATTATTTTTTGCATGAGGCACTGATGTGGCAGGAGAAATAGTTAAGATAGGACCACAAGTCAAAGATTTTTAAGTCGGGTACAAAGTCCTTGCTAAACTCAACCATCAAGTATTGTAATTCTCCCTTTCTTTCACTAAAGAACCTCTCAATAGTTGTTATTGTACTTATACAAGATAGTAACTAAATTGTTAGTACTCTTATATCTCTATCTTTTTTTGTGTCAAAACTACCACTGCCAAAACATAACCAATCTTAATTTGCCACTTACTTGAACAATAACACTTTCTTAAATATATGTTTTTTGCTTGCACATTTTCTGAAATCAAGGATTTCTTTCTGTGCCCATTTCTGTCTGTAGAAGTAACTGGCCACATCTCCATAAAAACTCAACGTATATGATTCAAGTCCAAACAGGGGAAGCTTAAGGTAGCATTTCCTTGAACTTTTCCAATAAAAAAAAAAGAAAAAACTACATATCTGTCAGAGATATGCTTCATGTGGGCATGGTTCATTAGTTGAATGCTTCATTATGTTAAAAACTGTCAATGGAAGGGATGCAATTATTATATATGTTACTTTTACTCTATGTACATCACTCATTGTATTCACATGTGTGTGTGTGTGTGTGTTTTGATTGAAAATTGGTTTAATTGTTTTTCATTAATGGTTTGTTGTTTCGGGCTAATTAATTACTCCAATTTTGTTATTCAATCATTATAAATTGAATGTTATATAATTAATTGAGCTTAAGCTAGGGAATGCAGCATCTAAGATGGTTTTTAAGGTAAAACCCGTCGTAGAATGCTATGATTCTAAGATGGTTTTTATTGTGAAACTTGTCTTAGAATGCAAGCATTCTAAGACGGTTTTCATGTAAGACTTGTCGCAGGATGCTACGTTTCTACGACACCTTTTAAATAAAAATTGTATTTGAAGTCACACTGTTTCTAAGACGGTTATTACGGGACCATCGTGAAAAGTCAACACTTTCCATGATGCGGCTTACAAAGACGGTTGGCAACTGTCGTAGAGCGTTCAATTTGACAGTCGTAGAATGTTGTTTTTGCAGTGATGTGTTTTCTTCTTATCCTTTTTTTATTATTAATTTTCAATTTTAAATTAACTTTTCCTTTTATTCTTTATTCTTTTTCTAACTTTTCATTTCTCCCATGGAAATATCATGATGCAATCCTATCCCGCAAGGGCATTGGGTACAAGACTCCTAGTAGATTGCGCTAGAGATCCAAGGGAAGGCCCTAGGGTTCTCATGAGCCTTAGGGTAGATTTTGAGCCCATGGGCTAAGTATGAGCCCGCTTATCTTTGTAAATACTAGAATAGGTTTTTCCTTCGTTTGGGCCTTGTATTTTGGCCATTATAGTAGTATAGGGTTTTAGCCTTGTATTTCGGGGCATTTTGAGTAGTCTTTGTAGTAAGGACTTTTTTTTGTATTTTCATGTTTTTTGTCATGGGGGTGAGCTTAGCTATTATAGGGGGTGTGTAGCTAAGTTCTAGCTTCTCATCTCAAGGAGGTGAGCTTAGCTATTAGAGAGGTATGTGTAGCTAAGCTCTAGCTTCTTTAGGAATCTTCTTAAGGAAGCTTCTCAAGGAGGTGAGCTTAGTTATGAGAGGGGTGTGTGTAGCTAAGCTCTAGCTTCTCAAGGAAGTTTTCTCAAAGAAGCTTCTCAAGGAAGTTTTCTCAAGAAAGCTTCTCAAGGAAGCTACCTAGTCTATAAATAGAAGCATGTGCAACACTTGTTGTAACTTTGATGAATGAGAGTCTTGTGAGACATACTTCAAAGTTCCACTTCTCTCCCTTTTTTATTCCTTCAATTTCGTGCTACCCCCTCTCTCTTTCTCTCCCTCTTTCTTTTCCTCCATTGAAGCATCCTTCCAAGCTTCTTATCCAAGGCTCATCTTAGTGGTTAAGCTCCTTCTTCCATGGCTTATTCCCTAGTGGATGGCGCCTCCTCTCACCTCTTCTCCTTTGTCTTCCGCTGCATCTCCATGGTGGAAAATCACCATTAAAGGACCTCATTGAAGCTCAAAGATCCAGCCTCCATAGAAGCCCCACAAGCAAGCTTCTATCAAGTGGTAATCAGAGCACAAGAGCTTCAAGTAGGTGCTCCTTAAACCTCCATTAATTTTTTTTCTTTACATTCTCTTCCATTGTTGTTTCTTCATTTTTCTCCATGTATCTCCTCACATGTCTTGTTCTAAATGTTGTTAACATGATTCTTTAGAAGTTTCCACCGATTAAACTTGCTATAGAAACTAGATTTGATTTTCTATTGTTCAAATTTCTTGTTCTTGTTCTTGAACCATGAATTGTGTTGAGTTTAGGTTCCTTTGAGTTTTGTCTTGTTATTTTTTGTGGCTGAAACCTAAACCATAAAATTCTTACAAAAAATATTAAAGTAGAAGAAAACCTCAAAAATCTAGAGTGACTTATTCACCTATTGTAGTTTTGTCATAGAAGTCATGTCTAGTCATGAAACTTGTCACATAAGATTTCTTATGTTGTGCTGAATTTTATTTTCTTGTTTCTTTGTCTAACTCATTTGTTCATGAGTGTATGAAATTATTTTAGCCTATTATTTGATTTGAGTCAAATCTTTCATGTTAATTAGTCCTTAGCATGTTCATGCAAAATTCTTAGAGAGTCTTTGATTGTGAACCTTTTCTTGGACTTTTAGGTTTCCTTATGATTGTGTCTATTGTGAATTTGAGTTTTGGTGATTGAATTGCTGGATGAAATGTTGATCCTAAGTGAATATTGAACTCCTAAAATAGTGGTAAACAATCCTAGTGAGTTCAACATACATAGGAAGGTTGAAAGTAAGCCCAAGGCAATCAATATACCATGCTTAAAGAAACAAATCGCTGGTGCTGGCAGCTTGGACATACAAACTTGTAAGCATTACTGAGAATTGGTTACTTCGAATTTTGAGCTGAACTTTTTACTGAATTTTCTAGACATCTGGAAAAAACTTATAAAAAAATAAACAAGTGATTTGGATAAAAGGAAAAAATACGAAAAATCACACAAGTTGGCAGGAAAATCAGTATCCAGAAAAAAAAAGGTGAAAAGGAAGTGTGCTTGTTGTTTTGGCTCAAAATTTATTCTATAATTGGAAATTTCAATTGAAAATTAGTGTGAAGACAAGTGCCAAAAGCTAGAGGTTTGTTGAGTCTTTTTTTTCAGTTTTTTTACTCTACTCTAGAGCCATTCTAAGTTTCTCTTTGAGTCCTAGCTTGCTTCTATGTCCTTTTCATTGCTTTAATTGTTGAATAATCCTTGAAAAATTGTCTTGTTAAAACTCCATTGGTTTAGCTTTCATTTCATTTTTTTGGTCTTTGGTTATTGCTTGTCTCTTTTTTTCCTTGTTTGTGGGTTGCCATATAGGGAATTGGAAGGAGGATTGGTGCCATCCCTTGAAGAATTTGAGTCCAGAAGCAAGGGGCCAACCACCTTAAGAGCTACTGGACTAAGAAGCACTCCAAATTGAGTGAATCACCAAAGAGAGAACAACCACCAAAATTGAGGACTGTTTTGTAATTTTGTAATTTGCAATTTACTTACCTTCATTGCTTTCAAGTTTTGTAACAAAAAGGCCTTTCATTGGAAGTGTGTTGGGAGCCTCCAATAGGTTACCAAACTTCCATTTGTGTGTAATAATTTTAGGCAATTTTTCCTTAGGATAGTGAGTGTTTTGTTGGGAACCTTGAATGTGGTCATCCAAACACTCTTAGGATTCGCCTAGTTTACATTTCTTGCTTACTTTCATAGCTTATTTCCTTTACCTTCCATTGTCAAACCGCCTAGATAGCTTTCCTTTTACCAATTAGTTTTTTACCTTAACTTTCACACCTCTTTTAGTGTTTATTTGGCTAGTTTCAACCATATTTTCTTTTACCTTTTGTTTTCAAACCTCCAACAAGAAAGAACCACAACTTAGGAACCAACATGAGTCATCATTCATCTAGTGTTAATGGCAAGGGTACTAGTCATAAAGACCCTTTATCTAGAATCTTAGATGAGTTGAGTTCCCTCAAGTTATGGAAAGAAAAACAAGAGAGAAAAGAAAAAGGAAAAAAAGAGTGGAAGAAATAAGTCAAGATGAAAGAAAGAAAATAAGAGAGGAAGAAAGAAGAAAAATAATGAAAGAAATGAAAAGAGAAAAACATGCCTCCTATAGTAGTCATAACTCTTGCAAAAGCCTAAGTGAAGAACTTCGTGACTATTACGAAGGAAGGCATAGGTCACATCTTAGACCTCACTCCCATAGAAGAGAAAAGGAAAGGAAGCCTCAAGAGGATAACATTAAACTCTCACACTTCCATGGGAAGGACAATGTAGAGGCTAACTTAGATTGGGAAATAAGGGTAGAGCAACAACTTAAAAAGAAGTCTACTTCAAAATCTTATGGCTCTCACTCTTATCCAAAGAAAGACCAAGGTCAAGGCATCTTAGGGGTGACACCTTCTAAGCCCAAAGATGATAAGGGGAAGATAATAGAAAAGCAAGCCCCTAAGGCTAGTATGCAAGAGAAAACTAGCTCTATAAAGTGCTTTAAATGTCTTGGAAGAGGACACATTACTTCTCAATACCCCACCACAAAAACCATGATTATGAGGGGGCAAGACATTTATAGTAGCCAAGATGAGGCTACTACTTCACCTTCCTCTAGTGAAAGTGAAAAAGCAAAAGGGGAAGAATCTAGTGAAGAAATCTACCCCCAAGAAGAAGGACAACCATTAGTGGTTAAAGAGAAGTGTAAGGAGGTAAGTGTCTCCTCCAAGAGTTTAGCTAAGAAGGAAACTCATTTTATAATAAAGACAAACATTAAAGAAACTTTCCCTCTTAGACAACCTCCACATTTTCTCTTTTGTAAAAAGGCACCTTCTAGCATTGCCACACCTCTTGGGCTTGAGTTTATTCCTCAAGTAAAGAAGTTGTTGGATGAGGGTTTGGTTCGCAAGAGCTTAAATCCTTGTGCTTTGTTGTTGCCCAAAATAGGTATTATTAGGCACCAAGTCCCTAAAATAGGTGGTATGATGAATGTTTTGAGTGGTGCAACCCTCTTTTGTAAAATCACTCGTACACCTAACATCTTCATGGTGTGTGTACATAGGGACCCATTAGGTAGGTTTGTTCTTATTTTTAGTTTCAATACAAACTTAGGTACTCATATGGGACACCTTAGGTTTGTCATACTTTTTGGTAGGAATAATCAATATGAAAATACAGAAAAATGTATGTTTTATTGCGTTACTTTTCTTAATTTTTCAAATAGTGATCAAGGGGTTCCCATGAACCCTAAGGGAATAAAGGTCATTCCTGAGTGGTCCACTCCACCAAGTATAAGAAAAATTTGGGGCTTCCAAGACTTAACAAACTTTTACAAAAGGTTTGTCCCATATTTTTCTATACTTGTAGCACCACTCATTGAGTTGGTGAGAAACCATGTTCCTTCATGGGAAGATGCCCAGGAAATGGGTTTTCAGACCTTACCTTACTTCAACATACCAAACACCACTAATACATATGTTTTTGTTCTTTTTACAGGTGTTGAGGGAAGGAGCCCAGAGTATGAAGAGCCTCGAGATTTGAGGTCAAATCCTTTCCAAGGTCGAGGGAATGATGCAATCCTATCCCGCAAGGGCATTGGGTAGAAGACTCCAAGTAGAATGGGCTAGAGATCCAAGGGAAGGCCCTAGGGTTCTCATGAGCCTTAGGGTAGATTTCGAGCCCATGGGCTAAGTATGAGCCCGCTTATCTTTGTAAATATTAGAATAGGTTTTTCCTTCGTTAGGGCCTTGTATTTTGGCCATTCTAGTAGTATAGGGTTTTAACCTTGTATTTCGGGGCATTTTGAGTAGTCTTTGTAGTAAGGAATTTTTTTTGTATTTTCATGTTTTTTGTCATGGGGGTGAGTTTAGCTATTATAGGGGGTGTGTACCTAAGTTCTAGCTTCTCATCTCAAGGAGGTGAGCTTAGCTATTAGAGAGGTATGTGTAGCTAAGCTCTAGCTTCTTTAGGAATCTTCTTAAGGAAGCTTCTCAAGGAGGTGAGCTTAGTTATGAGAGGGGTGTGTGTAGCTAAGCTCTAGCTTCTCAAGGAAGTTTTCTCAAAGAAGTTTCTCAAGGAAGTTTTCTCAAGAATGCTTCTCAAGGAAGCTACCTAGTCTATAAATAGAAGCATGTGCAATACTTGTTGTAACTTTGATGAATGAGAGTCTTGTGAGACATACTTCAAAGTTCCACTTCTCTCCCTCTTTTATTCCTTCAATTTCGTGCTCCCCCCTCTCTCTTTCTCTCCCTCTTTCTTTTCCTCCATTGAAGTATCCTTCCAAGCTTCTTATCCAAGGCTCATCTTGGTGGTGAAACTCCTTCTTCCATGGCTTATTCCCTAGTGGATGGCGCCTCCTCTCACCTTTTCTCCTTTGTCTTCCGATGCATCTTCATGGTGGAAAATCACCATTAAAGGACCTCATTGAAGCTCAAAGATCCAGCCTCCATAGAAGCCCCACAAGCAAGCTTCCATCATATCACCAACAGACATGAAAACCCATTCAAAAAAAATGATGAAGGCAAGTGAATTCTCATTATTAGTTTCAAGGTTAGCACAATAATAAATCTTCTCTATTTCACATTAATTGTGTGTGAGCATCTTTATTATCTTTATCATTTTTTTTTCTCTGTGAATTCTTAATTTTCAAACTAAATCTAACATATGCCAATGTATAGTTTAATATATAAAAGGAGAAACTATTGTAAAATATAAAATTCAACTCTTACACATAAAAACAAAAAATGTGTAGAGATAGACATATATTCAGAAAAAATAATTAATAAACCAAAAATAACATAGGAAAAAAACTTACAAAACATGATTTTGTGTAGGTAAAACCAATAAAAAAAAACTTTTACTACCTATGGATGGTTTGTGTAAATTAAATTCTTATAATAGGTAAAATAAAAAGAACTTTTACCTACATATCTTCGATTTAGGTAAATTGTAAAAGATTTCTACCTAGTAGTGTTTAGTGTAACTAAACCAACAAACTTGTACCTACAGATGTTTAGTGCAGGCAAAACTTTCAACGACTTTTTACCTGCATATTTTTTGGTGTCCACTACATAAAAAAAAACAAGAAGAATTTGACATGTTATTTATCTTTTTTCCTAGTATATCTATATTTTAAGAGAAATAAATAATTTTATTAAATATATTTTGATTTAAAAATATTATCTAAAGTTAACAAGTTAGATTCTAAAAAAAAAATATTATCTAAATTAAAAATATTTTAATTTCATAAATTATTCCTTATAATTAATTAGTTTTAAAATATTATCTAACTTTGCTAATTAATTAATATTTACAAATGGGAATATAATTGAGAGAGAAGACGATACTAAAGGTAACAAGTTAGATTCTAAAAAAATTATGGACAAACCGACACTAATAACACGGTGAATCCCAAACAAACTATGGTATCTTGATTCTATTTTCCCGTTTCTTTCTTTTCTATGTTAATGGCCTTTTTCCTTCAAGTCTCAAACATTTTTAAACAAATTTTCCATCAAATTCAAACAGAATACCAGTTTTGTTTTGGAAGGCACCGAAAATCAGGTTTTATCCGTCATTTAACCTGAATTCTTTTTAATTAAAGAATCTCTTTGAACTTTCTTCTAATTTACATCCATTTGCAACATCCTTTCATATATAAATTATTGTGATAAGAATATTTTCTCCGTCATCAAATTAAACTCTTTACCGGACTAGTAAATTGTACTTTCACTTTCCCTCTTTTTGAAACCATTACTTAACCAGTTGAATGATTATGAACTAAGTTGATGTTATTCTCTTAATAAACTTTACATAATCTGGCGTGGAGTTTTTCAATTCTATCAAAATCCTTTCGCAATTTCTTTCTTTTGGATGAAACAAATTACACATTTATATAGTTTTATTTATTTGAGTTTAGCAAAAAGGAACAGAGAGATACAAAGATAAGGAAATTAATAGAAAAGTATTATTCCTTTATATGACCAGAGCGAAGAAAGATCTCCACATCTATTATAACTACCCTTCCAATGAAGTTTTATTTATTACGATAACTTAAATCCTATATAAGCTTTAGCAAGTTTCCTTCTTAGTTGTGAGGGCTAGCATCAATCCCAGCCTCATTATGTTCGTTAGGGCCAAAGCCACCACCCCAACCTCCGTAGCCACCACGCCCACCACCATAGCCACCACGCCAGCCACCATAGCCACCACGCCCACCACCATAGCCACCACGCCAGCCTCCATAGCCACCACGCCAACCACCACCACGCCAACCACCATAGTCGCCATAGCCACCACGCCAATATTTGCTTTCATCTACCCCATTTGCACTACGCTTCCCTACATAAAAAAACAAAGAAGAAGAAAAAAACAATAACAATTATTAAGTAACGACTAACATAATTTGCGCTAGGCATCCTTCTTAATGCTTAATCAAAATGCTTATACAATTAGTTCACAGGGAAATTATACAGTGAGTTATTATTCCATATAGACTTATTAATCATAGAATGACTTGATATGTAGCATTCTTCCAACTTGAAAATATCGTTATAGGTTTATTAAGTGCTACCACCAAATTATCACGAATTATGTGCAACAAATAAAACATATTATTAATGCAGAAAAAATTATGAATTAAATTACCATCTGTTTTGTCAAAATTCTGGTATGCATCATCGGGTGCAACCTCAGAGGAGATCAAAAGTATAGTGGCCATGAACATAAGTAGAATAAGAAAAACTTTGGAACTCATTTTTCAGAACTTAGTGTGTGAACTAACAAAACACTAGTACATATATGTCGATTTGAAGGAACTGGTTGAGTGCTCTCTATTTATAGCCAAATGAGTAGAGTGAGAACAAGAAACATTCTATTCTTTAATTGTTGGGAAAGTTCATTTTAACTTGATTCAGTCTTATCTTATAATTTAAATTTCCAAAGTTAACATCAGAAACTTGTCAGTTTCCCCATTGTTTCCATTTGAATTTCGGAGTTGGAAATGATAATCATATTGTAGAACACCGTTAGAGGAATTGACTCAACGAGGATATGCATTATTGTCATTCTGAGTTGCTAGAATGTGAGTTGAGAACAATAATGTGGACTTTTAAGATTGGTATGACATCGTAAATATAAATGTGATTGGATGCTTTCGACTGCATGACAAATAGTGCAGTTAGTTCTCCGTGCATGCAACTCTTGGCACATAAACTATCATGACGTGAAGATTGCATTTCTTTAAATGAAACCAAGTTTCAACCAGTCTCTCTGGTTGATTCTCCAATTCTCTCAATCAATGTATTTTGTGCTTGTGCGCTTGCACCGCCCTAACACTGTTTGATTTATATATAGAAACAGCTATATAATTAGTTTGTTATTTTTATTGTAAAATATAATGTAGAAAATATCAATTGATGGACCTACTAGTATCTTTATGACAATTTTCATTCATGCCTTAAACCTAAAATGAAACCAAAAATTACATGATCATCAAATGAAATCAAGTTTCAGCACTACTTAAAAATTGTGTTTTTACATTGTTATATCTACGACCATTTTCAAAAAACCTATGTAGAAAAAAAAGTGGTGACATTTTTTAAATCATTTAAATTCAACCTTTTTAAGACGGTTTTTAAAAACGGTCTTTGATAGAAGGTATTAACGATAATTTTTATAAAATCGTCTTTAATTTGAAGTTTACCATGACGATTTTTGCAAAATCACCTTTCCTTTTATGCTAGCAAGGAAGGTTTTATCAAAATCATCTTTAACTTTACACATATACTCTAAAATTTTGACTCTCTACAAATGAACCCCTCACTCTTGCATCCTCACTCGCATGTCCTTCACTCTACTGCGACCTAAAATAACCAGATCTGGAGAAGAATCGCAGGATTCTTACATAAGTTTTGTTAGGCCCCAGAAGGAGTCACAACACCATGTTGCTCCTCCAAAGGTTGTCGCACCTGGCTGGAGTGGCGTTTTTCGATGCCAAAATCAAAGAAAACGGTTGTCGAAGCGGGCTAATCATATGACACTATAATTGTTCCGCAGTTCCACTCGTGGTTGTGCTTTCGTATAGCGGGTCAGAGAAAATAAATGACCCAATTCACAACCTTATTGGGCTTAACCCTAGTATTATTTTTTATAATTTTTTTATTTACTTAAAGGAAAGTAACTCTGGAGTCTGGACTGTGTTATTTTAGTTGCAAGGTAGGCTTATTTTGACTTTGGTTTTGGGCACTCAATTTTAACCTTAAATGTTATATTTATTGTATTGTATGTTAGTTGTCAAATGGTAAGCATCTCTCTGCATGAACAAATAGGGTGAAATTGCATAACCTTCTTGCTGTTGCAGAGGGTGCATATCTTCTGAAAGTGCCTCAATTGAAGGTGATTGAAGAAAGTGTTTTTGGTAATTTTTATTTAGACCATATGGATGCATCAGATTTCAACTATTTATTTGTATTTTTCACGCACGGAAGAAACATTTGCGTTTTCAAAGGAGCAAGGTTATTTTTCTTGGAAAAATGTAATAATTACTTTGCTTGAAAAATGAGGAAATAATTTATTTTTAATTTTAGAGCTCTATTATTTAAAAACAAACTTGACTTATTTTTTGAATAGTTGATCATGAATCTTAATTGGTCTTCTGATTTGTGTTTCAATTCTTGATTTGACTACCATGCCATTGTCAATATTGTATTTTGAATACAGTTTTTTTATTGGACCAATTAACTAATATTATTGTTTCTCATAGATATCTGATATATGTGAACATGCGTGAGAAAAGATGGAAATTTGAAGAAGTTATCTTTTTAGACTTGATGATGGTTATGTGATTACTATATATTGTAGAAGTATTTAAATTTTAGATTTTGGAAGTTTCATTTATCTTGTTTCTCTAAGGTAATTATGGAGTCATAGTGTCAGATGAATCTTATATTTTATTCTCCCTATCAAGGTTGTCAACCTCGTGATTCTATGTCAATTCATGGAGGTCCCATAAACTTGAATCATAGAATCGACTCATAAACTCGTAAGAATTTAATCAATATAAAAAATATATTAATATTCGTATATATAAAATCATAAATAAATATTTCAACCCTAAAATAAATCAAAATAGCAAACTTTAACAATTCTTCAATAAACTAATGTAGTCCACACCCAATCAAACATAAATTCATACAATACAAATATAAGTTCTTAAAGTAAAAGCATTTAAAAAACAAAGAAATAGTTTAAATGTTTGATCCTCTAATTAAATCATCTCTAATATTACCACCACCATCACCGTCACCATCATCATCTCCATCATCTTCAAGCTCTTCCTCGGTTCATAAGTGATCTCCAACATTGTTATTCAAAACCAAATTGTCAATATCAAATGCATCCAAAGTTGGATCACTTAAACATCCTTCAACCAAGCCAATATTGCTTACACTACCACTTTCACCTAGAGGTTGCTCAACTTGGAAATTGTCTTCATCAAAATATCATCTCCTTCTTCTATTATCCACTCATCACCAAATTTCATATCTTCAAATGGAAGAGCAACAATTTTTCTTATTTATCTACTTCTTAGCTTCAAGTTGTACATCACATATACTAAGTCATTCATCTTCATTTGGTGCAAGCGATTTCTCCACTTTGTATGAACCTATAAATAACAAAAAATTAAAGTTCATAACTTAACTAAAGTTTAGAGTCGGAACTCAACAAAATAAATTAAAAAACACAAAATCATAAAATTGTATGATTCTACCTAGTTTACTCTGAGTATATCAGAAAACGATTTTGTGTGCAATTCAACTCGTTGGGGGTGTGTAGACTCATAAAATTGTACGATTTTAAGATTTAAAACTAGAGTTTGATAACCATGTGTTACACCTTGTGGCCTCAATAATCTTAAGAGGGATAGGCTTAGAATGCAGAAGAAGCAACAACAATCAATTTAATAATGTTCTATAAACATGCAAGGCAAAATTGATTGCAATAACATAAATGAGATAAGGGAAGAGAGAATGCAAACACAGTTTTATACTGGTTCGGCCACAACCCGTGCCTACGTCCAGTACTCAAGCAACCCACTTGAGATTTCCACTATCTTTGTAAAATCCATTACAAAGTCTGAACCACACAGGGACAACCCATCCCTTGTGTTCAGGAATCCTTTACAACAAGAGACTCACAGTCTCTTAACCAATCTCATTGAATAAGAAGAATGGAAGAAGAATTCTCTCTTCAAGAGAAGAATATTACAATGAAGATCATGTAAGAATCCTTATAGATTTTGCAAGTGTTTGATCAAGGATTTCTTGAGAGACCATTTGACAATGAAGTTCTTTTGGAATCTCTCTCATTGTCTTTTGAGAGGATAAGACATTTTTGCCAAGCAAAACTCTCTGCATAAAATTCGTGCCCAAGTCACCTATTTATAGGCCTTTGATGGCCATTCACAAATCTAATGAAAAGATGTGACTGTTGGCGATATTCCTTGAAAATCCGCTCTGGTAATCGATTACAAAATTAGTGTAATCGATTACACAATTATTTTGCTTGAACAGTTGTGACCCTTCATTTAAAATTTGAATTCTCAACGTTCAGAGTCTCTGGTAATCGATTACATATGATGTGTAATCGATTACACACTTTCAAACCATTGGTAATCGATTACATGTATTGGTAATCGATTACATGTGCCTTGAATGACTTGAAACCTTTCATTGTGAAGCAAGGCTTGATCTTGAAGAAATCTTGAATCAAGGCTTTGTTTGTTGAAACAATCTTGTATTAATCTTGAAGCAAAATGAGCCTTGTTTGATTCTTCTTTTGACATCATCAAAATCATGTATACATACATTCACATTCTCCCCCTTTTTGATGATGACAAACATGTGATTTCTTCTCAAAACCATCAAAGCTTGCATGATTTACATTCTCCCCCTTTCTCAAGAAAATTCTCAATTCTTCTTGACATCATCAAAATCTTCATGATTTACATTCTCCCCTTTTTTGATGATGACAACCACCTGTAGGTTAGGAGCAACAACAAAGAAAAAAATATCTATTTGCATATAGTTTACTCCCCCTTGGTTTTGCAATGATTGCTTATATGAGACAGTTGAAGATTTCATATTTTTCTTGTGTAAACAAATTGTCTCATAAACAATAGATAATTTTTCTTACTTGATGAACTACCATCTATTGAAACTCTTTCTACTGTGGTGGGTATATAAGGCCCTATTTCTTATGTAAACAAATTGTCTCATAAACAATAGATAATTTTTCTTACTATTTTATCTTTTATCTTTCTCTCCCCCTTTGTCAACATCAAAAACAAATCATGAATAGAAAGGAGAAAGATGTTACCACTTGTTGCAATGTATGAGAATCAAGTGATAGCAAAAGGCATTAAAACAATATTTCAATATTAATCAAGCAAAAACAAGTACAATAACACATCAATCAAACACAATCAATCATCAAATATTTCAAATCAAATTAATTAAATTAACAATCGACTAACTATACACAATAATTTCTATTATTAAAAAAAATTCAAAATTCAAATTTCAAATTTCAAATTTCAAATTTTTAAAATTTAAATTTTAAATTTTAAATTCCAACTTCCAATTTCAACTTTTAGTAACTTCCCCTTCCAACTTCCAACCTCCATTTTCAACTTTCAACTTCCAATAACTTTCATTTCCAACTTCCAACTTCCAGTAACTTCCACTTCCAACTTCCAACTTCCATTTTTAACTTTCAACTTCCAATAACTACTTCCAACTTCCAACTTTCAAATTTTAATTTCAAATTTCAAATTTTAATTTTGAATTTTCAAATTTAACTTTTCAAATTTCAATTTTCAATTTCAAATTTCAATTTCAAAATTTCCTTTTCTAAATTGAATAGTTTTCTTAAAACATGAAACTAATTTGAAAAGTTTAATAGATTCTTTAAAAACAATCAAAAACTCAATCAGGAACAAACATCAAAGACAATCAAACACACAATAAAAAATACAATCAATCAATCATCAAACACAGTCAATCAAATTCAATCACAATCATCAAGAACAGTCTAAACTCAAGTAGAAAATAAGCATCAAAAGTAATTAATCAAAGACAAGTGACCCATTGGTATCATTTGATATTACTTGTTGGGGTTGTTGATCAAGTGGCCTTTGTTTGTTGTCTCCATATATCACATATTCACTTTTCTTGGGGAGAAATGTGACCTTCGTTTGCTGTCTCCATAAATCACATATTCATTTATCTTGGAGAGAAAAATGAATAAACTTTGATGCATGCCATGTGTTTGGAGAAATTGCTATCAATGTATCGACTTTGCTCTTCTCCATTTTCATAGTCTTTCATCATGATATCCAGACTTATGATTTTCTTCTCTGAATCACTTGAATAATTTATGACATTATCTTCCCAAGTGATATATCCTTTCTTTTCTTTCTTCTCTTTGAAATTCATCTTGTCGGATTTTTCCATTCTTCTTTTAAACATAGGACAATTGAATCTCATGTGCCCAAGTTTATCGCACTCAGCATTTTGGGGCTAAAGAGGAACCTTCTTCTTTCTTCTTTCATCATCATCTTCTTTCTTCTCTAGTTTTTTTTTATGTAGTTGCATTTCTCTCAACCATTGTAGGAATAAATGAATCAAATTCAATGGCTTCCCATATCTTTAGATCTATGGCTTCTATAAAGATCTGCATTTGGGTTTTCCAATAATGATAACCCTCACCATTGAACATAAGAGCCTATTGATAGAATTTTCCTCATAAAACGGAAATTTGGTTGAGGCCATATCTATTCTTGAAGTTTTTAAACTTTATACAAGAATCCCGCTCTGATACCACTTGTTACACCTTGTGGCCTCAATAATCTTAAGAGGGATAGGCTTAGAATGCAGAAGAAGCAACAACAATCAATTTAATAATGTTCTATAAACATGCAAGGCAAAATTGATTGCAATAACATAAATGAGATAAGGGAAGAGAGAATGCAAACACAGTTTTATACTGGTTCGGCCACAACCCGTGCCTACGTCCAGTACTCAAGCAACCCACTTGAGATTTCCACTATCTTTGTAAAATCCATTACAAAGTCTGAACCACACAGGGACAACCCATCCCTTGTGTTCAGGAATCCTTTACAACAAGAGACTCACAGTCTCTTAACCAATCTCATTGAATAAGAAGAATGGAAGAAGAATTCTCTCTTCAAGAGAAGAATATTACAATGAAGATCATGTAAGAATCCTTATAGATTTTGCAAGTGTTTGATCAAGGATTTCTTGAGAGAGCATTTGACAATGAAGTTCTTTTGGAATCTCTCTCATTGTCTTTTGAGAGGATAAGACATTTTTGCCAAGCAAAACTCTCTGCATAAAATTCATGCCCAAGTCACCTATTTATAGGCCTTTGATGGCCATTCACAAATCTAATGAAAAGATGTGACTGTTGGCGATATTCCTTGAAAATCCGCTCTGGTAATCGATTACAAAATTAGTGTAATCGATTACACAATTATTTTTCTTGAACAGTTGTGACCCTTCATTTATAATTTGAATTCTCAACGTTCAGAGTCTCTGGTAATCGATTACATATGATGTGTAATCGATTACACACTTTCAAACCATTGGTAATCGATTACATGTATTGGTAATTGATTACATGTGCCTTGAATGACTTGAAACCTTTCATTGTGAAGCAAGGCTTGATCTTGAAGAAATCTTGAATCAAGGCTTTGTTTGTTGAAACAATCTTGTATTAATCTTGAAGCAAAATGAGCCTTGTTTGATTCTTCTTTTGACATCATCAAAATCATGTATACATACATTCACACCATGTTCCCTATCCACCCTATGCTGGTATTGATTGCTATTTGAAATGAATGATGTTTATGCGGAAGCCAACATTTATACAAAGGGGCTAGTGGATGGTTAACTAAATAGATAGTAGTGGTTTTCTTAATCTGATCATTGGGTGATTCATCAAGACATCATCGCCAATTGACTTTGATAACTAAAATTCCCTTTATGGCATGTGTGCCTTATTTGGCTCACATAGGCTGCTTTTGTAAGGCAATCTAGAGTTCCAGACACATGATAATTGTCTTATGACTCGTTAGACCACTACATAAGCTTAATAAGACTTAATATGCAAAAATTTTTATCCAAATGAAGGGTTAAATTACATGTAAATTTGCATGTTTGATAATTAATATTCTTTATATAAAGTGTATATTGATAAATTTGAATCCAATGGCAATTATTGAAATGCTACATTTGATTTTCTTATCTGAGTACATTTGATTTTCTTATCTGAAAACCACAACCCTTGCATTCTACGGTGGGAAGAGTGCCTCCCGCCATGGTGGAAAGGGAGAAATTTGATCATATAGAGGAAAGGCTGAGGGTCATTGAAGGAGGCAGAAATTATGCCTTTGCTGACATGGAAGAGTTATGCCTAGTGGCCGACGTGGTCATTCCTCCAAAGTTCAAGGTGTCGGATTTCGTTAAGTATAAGGGAACTACTTGCCCTAAGAATCACCTGAAGATATACTATAGGAAAATGGGGGCATACGCAAAAGATGAAAAATTGTTGATGCATTTCTTCCAGGAAAGTCTTACTGGGGAAGCCGTCACATGGTATACTAATCTGGAACCGTCCCAGGTCAGTTCCTGGAAACCTAATGGTTTTCTTATTTAGGCAGTATCAGTACAATTCTGATATGGCTCCGGATAGAATGCAACTACAGAACATGTGTAAGAGGGAGCATGAATCTTTTAAAGAATACGCCCAAAGGTGGAGGGATTTGGCAGCTCAAGTAGCACCTCCAATGATGGAAAGGGAAATGATAACAATGATGGTAGACTCATTACCTGTGTTTGCAGGTGAGAGGATCGAGGTAGGCCTAAGAAAAGGCAAATTTGATTACGGCTTTGATGAATAGGAAGCCTGGGGAAAATGGAGAAAATAAGAAGGAGGGAGGAACCCATGTTGTGACTGTCATTCCTACATGAACAAATTTCCCACTAGCTCAACAATATCAATACTCAGCCAATATTAGTCCTTCTTATCACCCACCACCCTACCAGCCAGGAACACCCAATCATCCACAAAGGCCGCCCCTAAATCAGCCACAAAACCCACCTATTGCACATCCGAGGCTAAACATCACCCTTAATACGAACCAAAACACCAACTAGGGAAGGAATTTTCCAGAAAAGAAGCCTGTAGAATTCACCTCGATTCCGGTGTCGTATGCTAACTTACTCCCATATCTACTCAATAATGCAATGGTAGCCATAATCCCAACAAACATTCCTCAACCCTCATTTTCCTGAGGATACAACTCGAATGCAACATGTGTTTATCATGGAGGAGTTTCGGGGCATTCCATTGAGCATTGTATGACCCTGAAACATAAGGTGCAAAGACTAATTGATGCAGGCTGGCTAAAATTCAAGAAGGACAATTGCTTGTGAATTCAGACATTGTCGAGAAATACTGTGCATGATACCTGGGGCAATTTGAAGGTTGTTGTTAGATGTCTCCAATGACTCATTAGGATTTTCAAGTTTATGCCATTACTGTAAACAACAGTCACGATGCTAATAATATGGATGAATTTGATGTCCTTCTCTTTCGTTCTTTCACAATTACATCGTTGCATATTTAACATTTACTTAAATGTGAACTACGTCGTTTGCTTGTTTGCTCAAGTGACTTGCGCTCCTGAGTTGATCTCCAAATCTATTCAATCAGAAATTGCTCATTCTACATGTTTGGTAGGAGTGCCATAAACAACGAGTAAAGTTAAAAAAAAAACAAAACGTTGATTGACTGTGTTTCAAATAAAAATAAGAAGTACAGACATTCATGTGACCTCATTTTATCATTCTTAAAAGTTGCCTTTTTGAGAGAAAAGTGAGTTGTCAAGAACAAGAGTCATTCGACTTAATCTGTCAATTGAAAATCCTTTATTTTTCATCCTTGAAAATTCATTTTCGAGAACCTACATAGTTTCTTTCATTTTTCCTTGCTAAAAGGTTATGACAAAAGACAACAATAGATGCCTCAAAGCCCTACACTGGGCAATGGGAGGCAATATGCATGAGCCTCAAGCAAATCTAGGGGCAAATAAGAAGTTCTCACCTGATAGGTTGAAAACCCGAAAGGGAAGCCTAGGAAAAAATTAGGGTAGTAAAAAATAAAATGAAGAAAGAATAAGGAGCGTGTTTATTAGAGGTTTGGTCCCAAAATCCAAACTATTAAAGTACCTAGTCAAGATTTGAAATGACACATGGCCATGTTTCTTCATCCCAAACACTGATTTATCCCTTACTACCCCATCTGAGCCAAAGCATATTTTTTTCTTTAAAAAACAAAGAAAAAAACAAAACAATAAAACCCTGGGAAGGAACCACCGCTAAACTGGCAGGAAGAGCAATGCAAACAACACATGGATGAAGTTGGGCAACAATGAAAAGAAAGTAGAATTCCCCAGAGACGAGTGAAGAAAAAAGAGAGACAAAAGATCTCCAAATTTTACAAGGAAGGCACAAAAGTGCAATAAGGATTAATTTATAAGACAAAAGGAGTAAAGCCTGACCCAAGAGTTGAAAGGAACAAAAGTACAAGCAAGACTCTTAAGGTTCTTACTCAATAGCCCGCTTACCCCTGACAACGTTACAAGCCCAATAAAGCCCATATGTTTCCTTGTTATGCAGAATAATAGAACGTTTTAAAAAAAATAAAGGGACGAACCCTAGGATCAATATTTCAATTGATTGATTAACTGTCAGATGGCTCCACTATCGTCATCCAAAATTGTCAAGTGATTAAATCAAAACATACACTTTGAGGGAGTCCCCGAAGAGATTTGCAAAAGATAGGGTGAGGTTGCATGAGTTATCTCGTCTTTTAGAAGATACAGTCAATCTGTGTTTTTTCCACACAAAAAAAGGGGAAGAAAAACTAAAACAAAAATAAGATCACCAAAAGAGGAAAGAATGTCATGAACATTGCATAATTTTTCATTGCATTGCATTGTTGCGTATACAACCTGCATTTACTTCATTTTACGGCAAAGTCTCCATGTCCATGCATTCCAAGACCCATGTTTCACATCAGGCTATGAGTCCATAGATTTCTCATTACACACCAATTGCCAAAATCCAATTGCATGATTCATAGGATTCAACATCCTTTGTTTTTTTTCATAGGACTCAACGCCCTCTGCTTTATGATTGCAAAGGCTACAATGTCTTTTGTTTTCACTCTTTCAAAGACTACCATGTCTTCATTTACATTTCAAAGACTTCAATGTCTTTAGTCATTTGCGCTTTCAAAGACTATAATTTCTTCATTTACATTTTAAAGACTTCAATGTCTTCAATCATTTATGCTTTCAAAGACTACAATGTCTTCATTTACATTTCAAAGACTAAATGTTTTCAGTCATTTACGCTTTCAAAGACTACAATGTCTTCATTTACATTTCAAAGACTTCAATGTCTTCGGTAATTTACCCTTTCAAAGACTACAATGTCTTCATTAACATTTCAAAGACTACAATGTCTACAGTCTTTACATTTACAAGACTTCAATGTCTTATATCTTTTACATTTACAAGACTTAATTGTCTTCTGTCTTTTACATTTACAAGACTTCAATGTCTTCTGTCTTGTACACTTTATAAGACTTCAATGTCTTCTGTCTTTTATAGGACTCAATGTCCTTGTCTTTGTGCTTCTTAGGACTCAACGTCCTCTGTTTCTATGCTTTGGAAAAAAAACTTCCAATATCTTCTACTCTACAGGACTTCAATGTCCTCCATTTTATGTTTTATAAGACTTCAATGTCCTTTTTTTTTCGGTTTCACTTCCTTGGTGTTCACCAGTTGCCTGTCCGAATAGCAAGATCGCTCGAATGAAATTAGTGTCCTTATCTTTACTTACCATTTCATTTTCAATAAAAGATAAGTAAAGAGGAGCAACTGTCAGACCCTAATTTCGTCCGGAGACTATCATGCACCGATGTTTTGATTCTCGCTAGCCGAATTGCAGTGTTCGACATCACTTACCACACAAAGCAAAGGATCACTCAGTGTTTTGATCAAGAATACAAAAGGATGCCAAGGAAGGGAGCAAAAAGGTATTTTTTTAGGTTTTTCTGGACCCTAGCTCACCCAGGCTAGCATCTAACTCGCCTGACCCATCAAATAACTTCATGTTAAAGAAATTGGCTCGCCTGGGCAAGCTCCACCTCGCCTGGGTGAGCTAGTTACTTCAGGGCTAAGGTTCAGCTTGCGTGGGCAAGCTGTGTCCACCCCAAAGTGGCCTTTTGCCTATAAATAGGCATCCTAGGGGGGGTTTAAAGGGTTCCAAGGTTCAGTACTTGAGGGAATTGAGAGAATTTAGAAAGAAGAGGAAACAAAGCCGAGACACTACCAAATCGCGACTGTGATCGTCACTAAGTTGTTTCTTGTTCGGTGTTCTTCACACCAGTTAGTTAGTTTTATTTTTTGGGATTGAATGTGATCTATGTACCCTTAGGGGTCCCCTTGTTATTATGTGCATATTCATCTTCTCCATCTATCATCGGCAATCTCTTTTTCTTTGTAAAGTGCAATCTTAACCAATCACTAGTGCAGTAAAGTTGTCTTTAATGAGATTCAAAGTTAATAAACAAAACCAAGATAAAACCAACGCATAACTAAACTTCATTTCATCAAATATCACTTAAGATCATTTCAAGATCCAACACCCTAATGATTCTCTCCATTTTCAAAATTTAAAACATCGTTTAAAGGTCCAATGTCTTAAACGACTCTTTGTTCGCAATTAAAATAAATCTTTCATAAACATAAAATCAACTTAACACCCAAACATTCAGACTTAAAGAACTACGTTGTTGGGTTGATTTTACTTTTTTTAAAAGATTTGTTTTAATTGCATGACAAATAGTCATTAAGACATTGGAGCTTGAAACAATGTTGACTTGTAAGAAATAACAAAGAGAATCACTTAAGGCATTGGACCTTGAAGTGATCTCGAATAATGTGCAATTTTTGTGGAGAAAAAAAAGGAGAATTGACTAATCATTTGTTTGATTATTTTTACACTTTTTTAGAAAAGATTTTAGTTTGGTGGTAAACTTTGTGAAGTCAAGCAAGTCAAAGACCCAATATGGCATTCACAAAATTTTACTCACATATTATTGAAACACCACCAAGCAAGTTAGAGACCCATCATGGAGTGCACAAAATGTGAAAAAGATTTCGGGTTTACGGTAAAATTTGTGAAGTCAAGTAAGTCGGAGACTCAGCATACAGTTCACAAAATTTATCCACACTTTATTAAAACACCACCAAGCAAGTCAGAGACCCAGCATGGAGCACATTGAATGTAAGCGCGTACTAAATAATAAAAGCGATGAATACACTTAGTAATTAAGGGTGTGGGATTAAAACGTGAGAGAAAATAAAATAAATAGGTAGCGAAATATTTACAACGCACTATTAATTAAAATAACTAATTATGCAATAAAAAGACAATCAAATTGAAGAATAAGATAAATAATGGAGATAAACAGAAAAATAAAATAAAGAACAGCCTACTAATTTAACTATTTATTATTATTATTATTTACTCTTTTTAGGGTCAAAGTCAAAGGGTTTACTCTGACTTAGTCAACACTGACAACATGCTAATATGGAAAGCCTGGTCGTCAGCTTAAGTGGTAGGGGTGCATACATGGAGAAAGGAGGATATACTAGTAATATTTATTTTATTTTAGATTTCTCAAAAAATGAGAAAGGTCCAAGATGAAAGAAGGTGTATGTGTAAAATGGGTGGAGTAAATAGCAATTTTTATTTTGTTTCACGCTTAACGAACCAAGTTTGTTTTAACCTCTCTTTTTTTAAGATTTATTTTTTTCATTCAAATGATGGGCAACAAGCACCAAAAACAAAATTCTATGTATCTCGTCGGTGACCAAGGAGCTCACCAGCGAGATGGAACGAATCAAACAATAGACCAAAAGAAAGAACAAAAAACAACGAAAGAGGAGAAGTGAGGGAAGTAAAAGCTAAGGAAAGAAGAAGGAAGAAAGGAAGAGATGCGAGGGAAGGAATGAGAGGATACCTAGAGACCTTTCCTCCTTCTCTGGCTGCAGTGCCAAACGGCACAACGCTGTTGGCTCCTTTCATCTCTTTGGGATTTGTGTCTCTTCTTATTTTCTGTTTGTTCTCTTTGTATTTTCTTCTCTGTGTGTTTTTTGTTCTGTGTAATCGTGTATCCTTGTGATACTTAGACTTCCTCCTTTTATACTATTTCTTCTCCTTTTATCTCCTCTTATTCTCTCCCGTTTTTTGATATTATTTTTTGTTCTTCCTTTCCTCATTTTTTTTGTTCTTCCTTTTTTCTGTTTTTTCCTTTCTTTTTTCTTGTTTTCTCTTTTATTCTTTCTTTCCCTTTTTTCTTTTTTCTTTTTTTTGTTCTTCCTTTCTTTTTTCCATTTTTTTCTTTTTCTCTATTTTCTCTTTTATTATTTCTTTCCCTTTTTTCTTTTTTTGTTTTTCTTTAATTTTTTTTTGTTTTCTTTTTTTTCGTTTTTAAAAACTTGTTTGGACAAAATTAGGGTCTAACACTTTTAGATTGGTACAATCTTTAGATTGACTTTCATGTTGCTCTTGTATATACATACATTAATTATAGTTGTATCCATTATTTGGTTAAATCTCTTGATCTATCTCCCTCTCTCACTCTCTCACTGTCTGGTATCTGAAATGATGTAGCTACATGTTGCTCATGATTTCTTTAGGTTCTGTTGATGACCTTATTAGCTTGCTTTGGATTCAACGATCATTTTGTGGTTAGTATAACAATTTGGAACACACTAAGTAATTGGCTCTCCAATTGTTTTTAGTAGCATACCTTATGCACTTAAATTTAGGTGCTTCATTGCTTAAATAAAAATTGAATAATACAACAGCATTTGATAAGCATCCCATGGACACTTCAAGGAGTATTTAATTTTAGCTTTGCTTTACATTTAACACTTAACTCATTTTGTAGTTAGTATCACAAATTACCAAAATTTTTGTTTACTCTCTAATTCTTGTCATTAGTAGCATCCTTGAATACTAATATTTAGGTGCTTCTTGGTTAATTAATAAAAAATAAATAAAGAAATAGCTGAATTTGGTATTGTCATACTCTAATTTTGTTCGGGGATGATTGTTTGTTAATATTTGGATTCTTGCCAGCCGAATTGAGCTGCTTAACACTAAATACTCAAAATGGGGGCAAAATGGTCAGTTTAGGGCATTCTTCAGCCCCTGGGCCCACTAGAAAATTTAAAGGTGAAGTAACTAGCTCGCCTGGGGGAGCTACCTTAAGCCCAAATGCCTTATTTTGCTATAAATAGGCATGAGGGGCTGAAGGAAAGGAGGTCCCTGAGTTCCCTGAGGTTTCCCAAGGTTGAGAGGTCCAAAGAGAAGAAGAAAGAAGAGAAAGGAGAGAAAACAAGCCTGAAACGCTTCCGAATCGCATCCGTGATTGATTCCTACACCATTCGTTGTTTGTTCTTCAGTCGTTATTCGTTCTTCATCCGGTTAGTGCTTTCTTTAAGGATTTGAATTTGATTTATGGACCCTTAGGGGTCCCCTTTATTTTTTGTGCATCTCCATCTCCTTCTTCGATCATCGGTGATCTTTTTCTTTGTTTAAAGCGAGTTTCGACCGATCGTCCATACCGTAATCTCGTTTAATCACCATTAAAATAAAATTCGACCGATTGTTTGTGTTGTAATCTCACTTAATCACTTTTTAAATGAATTTCAACCGATCATTTGTGTCGTAAACTCTTTTCATTAATGTAGAATAAGTTTTAACTGGTCATTAATGCCACAAGTTATCTTAAAGAAGGAATTGAAGATTAGTGAGCCAAAACCAGATAAAACCAGCTCATAAACTTCTTCATTTCATAAATAAAAAATCAAGAGATCGTTCAAAGGTCCAACACCTTATACGATTCTCTCCTTTCAAACTTGAGAAAATTGTTTCAAGGTCCAACGCCTTAACGATTCTCTCCTTTCAAAAAATAAAGAGGTCGTTTCAAGGTCCAACGCCTTAAACGATTCTCTCCTTTCAAACTTGAGAAAATCGTTTCAAGGTCCAACGCCTTAAACGATTCTCTTTTCAAAATTGAGAAGATCGTTTCAAAGTCCAGCGCCTTAGCAACTCTTTCTTCTCTATTCAAAATGAAAAGATCATTTCAAAGGTCCAACGCCTTAAACGACTTTTGTCCAAGTAAAATCAATCTTTCAAAAAAAGATAAAATCAATTTAACAAACAAACCTTCAGTTCTCAAAGAACTACGTAGGTCTGATTTCCTCATCGCTATTGAGGAATACGTAGGAGCAAGGGAAACACCCTTGTCAACCCCAAAAAGATAAAAAAACATAAAAAGCCAAAAAGAAAATAAAGATAAAAAGGAAAATAAATAATATTGAAGTCATGATTTGCACACTCGATTAGAGGCTGTCGTCCCTTGTGACGGGTGCATGGGCTGCTAATATCTTCCCCGTGCGTAAACAATTGCTGAACTCTCATTTTCAAAATACGCAGACCTTTGACCTTTTCTATTTTGGTTTTTCTGATGTTTTCCTCAAATAAATGTTGGTGGTGACTCCACGTATTTTCCTTCCTTAGAAGACGCACCATCCAGTCTCGCATCGTGCCTCCGCCGAAGGGCAGGTTGCGACAGGTACATTGGGCATTGCATGGGCACTTTATTCCTGCAACATGAGATAATTCATATTTAATTTTAGTTTTATGTTCTAATTTTGAGTTTTCTTGTTCCATGTTTTGCACGTTTCATCTCAGTGATAAATAAAATCCAAATAAGCCAAAAATCTTTGTCTTTAAATCCTCACCTTCTTAATATTTTTTAACAAAAAAATAACACATTTTAAGATAGTTTTCAAAAAATTGTCTTAGACTGTAGACTTTCTAAGATAATTCTCTAGAAAACCGTCATAAAGTATACATTCTAACTGAAAACTGTGTTAGAAAGTAGAAAACAATCTTAGAATGTATACTTTCTAATACGGTTTTTTGAAAAACCGTATTTAAATCTTCACATTTTTTAAACAAAAAACAACATATTCTAAGATAGTTTCTTAAAAAACCGATGTAGAAATCGAGATTCTAAGATGGTTTAAAAACCGTCGTAGAAAGTCAACACTTTCCACAATGGTGGATTGAAAGACGGTTGAAAACCATTGTGAAAAGTGTTCTATAACCGTCTTTGAAAGGATTATTTTGTAGTAGTGTGGCTTGATTATGATAGTTCTGAAAATAGACATCTGCATTTTAATTAGGATTGCTTCAGGTTACCTTCCAATTTAGTACTTAATATTTGTCGCAACCTATTCTTCGACGGGAAGGCGACGCGAGGCTCACGGGTGCATCTTCCATGGAAGGAAAATGTGCGGAGTCTCCACCAACGTTTATTTGAGGAAAACATTAGAAAAACCAAAAGTGAGTCTACGAACTTTAAGTATGAAAGGCTCGGGAGTTGTTTTTACGCACGGGGAAGGTATTAGCACCCCATGCGTCCGTCACAAGGAACGACGACCTCTAATCGAGTGTGCAAATCATGACTTCAAAATTATGTATTTTCTTTTTTCTTTTTTATGTATTTTCTTGCCTTCTATGTTTTTTTTACTTTTTTGTGGTCGACAAGAGTGTTTCCCTCGCTTCTACATATTCCTCAATTGCGATGAAGAAATCAGACCTATGTAGTTCTTTCAGAACTAAACGTTGATTAAGTTATTATATTTTTTGAATGATTGATTTTAGTTGTAAACAAAAGTTTTTTAAGGCGTTGGACCTTCAAATGATCTTTTGATTTTTTTTAAGAGAGAATTGTTTAAGGCGCTGGACCCTTTTGAACGATATATTGATTTTGAAAGGGGAGAATCGTTAAAGTGTTTGGACCTTGAACAATCTCTTGATTTTTGAAAGAAGAGAATCGTTAAGGAGTTGGACCTTGAACGATCTCTTGATTTTTGAAAGAAGAGAATCGTTAAGGCGTTGGACCTTGAATGATCTCTTAATTTTGAAAGGGGAGAATTGTTAAGGCATTGGACCTTGAACAATATCAAATGACCTTTTTGCAGGCAAAAGTTTGATTTGTGAGTTAATTTTAGCCTTAGTTTCACTTGTTTATTTCTCAACTCATTTAAAGAGAACTTTCAAAGTAAATGTCCGATTGAAACTCACCTTTTTAATGATTAACCGAGGTTACAACACAAATGATCGGTTGAATCTTATTTTAAAGGCAATTAAATGGGATCACAATGCAAATGATTGGTTGAAATTCATTTTAACATCGATTAAATGAGGTTACGGCTTAAACGATTGGTTGAAAATCGCTTAAAACGAAGAAAAAGAATACCGAAAGTAGACGAGATGAAGATGAAAACATGCAAAGCAAGAATGGACCCCTAAGGGTGCATAGAATGAATTTAAAGCTTCGAAATTGAAAACTAACTTGTTATAGATTGACGAACGAAGAACGGCGCAGAACATTCACGGAATTGATCACGGAAGCGTTATGGTAGCGCCTCGGCTTGGATTTTTTACTTCTTTCTTCTTCTCCTCACTAATTTTAAGTTAAAATTGAATATCCAAAGTGTTGAACCCCTTCCCCTCAGCCCCAAACACCATTTTATAGCAAAAAAGAGGGAGGTGGTTGCCGCCCAGCTCACCCAGGCGAGCTAAGTAGCTTCCTCCTGAAGCAACCTCCCACCAGAATATCCCAGATGGGCCTAGGACTAGGTACACCCCCCTAAATTGATCAGTTCACCCCCCATTTTGTGTTTTTGGCTGATTTGCTTTTGAGACGTCGCAAAACTTTACGGATTACGCAGCGATGGGTGTTAAGCATCTCAACTCGGCTGGCAAGATTTTAAATGGTTGTAAACAAACGTCCCCAGACGAAATTAGGGTATTGTCATACCCTAATTTCGTCCGGGGACCTTTGCTTGATGACATGCGACTTTTGTTTGGTCCTTGTAAGGTGCTTGGCACCCATCATTAGGCAATTTGTGAAATTTCGGGACGTACCGAAAAACAAAAGAAAATATTGATGCACAATCCGTAAGGTTCGGTGACACACCGGAAATCAAATGGAAGCATCGTTGCACAACTAGTGAGGTTCCGTAACATTCCGTAAGTCAAAAAGGGGATGATTATGTAATCCACAAGGTTCCGTAACATTACGGAAAGAAAACAAGTATCGTTACGAAATTCGTAAGTTTCCGTAACTTTACGAAAAAAGAATTACCAAAAAAAGGCAGGGGGGTGTACTTAGTAAAAATGGGGGTGCAAATAGCAACCAGGCCCACTTGGGCCCTCCAGAAGATTCCTCCAGAAGGCTGTTGCTTCTGGAGGAAGCAACCCTGCTCGCCTGGGCGAGCTGGGCGGCAAGCATCTCCCCTATTTTGCTATAAATAGGGGAGGAAGTGAGAAGGAAAAGGGTTCAGCCCCTTAGGCACTTCTCTCTCTTTCGAATTTGCTTGGAAAAATTGTTTCCGTGGAGAAAATCTAAGCCGAGGCGCTTCCGAAACGTTTCCGTAACGTTTTCCGTGAAGAATTTCGCAAAGGTTTCGACCGTTCTTCGACGTTCTTCATTCGTTCTTCATCGTTCTTCGATCTTCAACGGGTAAGTACCTCGAACCAAGCTTTTCGATTCATTCTATGTACCCATGGTGGTCCACATTGTGTTTTGTGTATTTCTATTCTCGTTTCATTTACTTTTTATACCCCCTTTTGACGTGCTTAAGCCATTTTATTTAAGTCATTTCTCGCTTAAACTAAAAATAAAATAAATTTCCACCGATCGCTTGAATTGTATTATCCGTTAACTTCGGTTAAAATGAATTCCGACCGTTCGGTCGAGCCGTAACCACGTTGGAAATAAAAAAAAGAGGTAAAATAATAATATAATAATAAAAAAAACGTCTTTTAGTAAAATAAAGCGGAAAATCAATCGGACGTTTTCTCTTTGGGATTTCTCATTCTTAATTGAATTGACTAATAACTAAAGTGAAACTAAGGCTAAAATTAACTCGCCTAGTCAAGCTCGTCCATAAAAATAGGTTTTTGAAGTTTGTCATTTCAATTTCTTACTAAGTAAAATGGATCATTTTCAAGGTCCAACGCCTTAAAATGATCACCTCTTAAGTAAAAAAGAATCACTTGATAAGAAAGAACTACGTAGGTCTGATTTCCTCATCGCAAATTGAGGAATACGTAGGAGCAAAGGGAAACACCCTTGTCGACCACAAAAAGAGAAAAATATAAAAAGGGTATAATGGATATAAAGACATAAAAGGGAACATAAAAAATCAATGTCATGTTTGCACATTCTATTAAAGGCTGCCGTCCCTTGGGACGGACGTGTGGGGTGCTAATACCTTCCCCGTGCGTAAATACAACTCCCGAACCTTTCACTTAAAAGTTCGTAGATCGCGTCTTTTCCGGTTTTTCCGACGTTTTCCTCAAATAAACGTTGGTGGCAACTCCGCGCGTATTCCTTTTGTGGAACACGCATCCCGCGAGTCACGCGTCGCCCTCCCGCCGAAGGGTAGGTTGCGACAGTTGGGGACTCCACTGGGGACTGTTTTTAGAGAGTTAGGCCATTTAATCTTGTGCAATGTTTTACCGTGACTTACCCCTTTGTTGGTTTCCCTTCATTATGTTCTTGTGTATATAAACTCTTTGTTGCTTTTAGTGTGTTTTAAAATGTATGCATGAAGTAAATATTTATTCATTTGATGCACACAAACACCAACACTATTTGCACACACTGTGAGTGAAAAAGGGCCCTATACCCGGGTTCATGGGAACATAAGGAGTGGAGGTGAATCTGTGATCATGCTAGGTCTCCGACTTGCTTGATTACAGTGAACCCTCATCTAGAGCTTTTCTCTTTGAAAACTTATTGTTGCTAGTAGTCCCTACTGCCGCAATATGTTCTTCGAAGGGGATGATACCTCTAGAAACCATCAAGAGAGATATGACTACCTTGGGGATTATTGCTAAAAGCCTAGTTAGTTCTCTCCCTTATATGTCCCTTAAATAGGGGCACGAAGCAAACACGCTACGTGCCATTTTTCACACTGCCATGCATAAATATCATATACCCTTTTGCTTATGTTCAGTGAATATTGTCATGCTGTTGCGCCTTTTGCATATGCATCGCATAGGGGTTCTGTCTGGATCCTCTCTATAGACAAATCAATGGAGGGTCCGGGTCACCGTTTTAAATACATACGTTGGGGCACTTTGCTACCCCTAGACGTTGTATCTAAGAAGGAGACAATTCCTCGGGCCCCCGCATTCCTAAGTTGCATCTGTGTCATATGCATTGCTTCATGCATTCATCCATTCCATCCATGAGATATCGGAGTTTTGATTTGCACCAGCTTTTTGTCTCACTTTAGTAAGCATGGGGACAAATCAAACCGGCAAGAGGTTTTACCAAGTCAAGGTTAAAAGCCTAGATACTACCAGCATCAAGGAATTAGGGCGGTTGATGGAACCTCTCCAAATGCAAGCTTTCCGCAAGATTTACGGAAAGATCTTAGAGTTAACCATAGCGGAGATATCCGTAGAAGCCATTGCATCGCTCACCCAATACTACGACCAGCCTTTGAGATGCTTCACGTTCGGAGATTTCCAATTAGTACCAACCATTGAAGAATTTGAGGAAATTCTAGGATGTCCTCTCGGGGGAAGAAAACCATATCTTTCCTCCGGGTGTCTCCCCTCTTTGAGCAGAATTGCAACTGTGGTCAAGGATTCAGCAAGAGGTTTGGACCGCATAAAACAGACTCGGAACGGCATAGCGGGCCTACCACGGAGGTACCTAGAAGACAGGGCGAGGGGTATGGCCAATCAAGGAGATTGGGTCCCGTTTATGGATGTGTTAGCTTTGCTAATTTTTGGGGTCGTCCTCTTTCCAAACGTGGATGGTTTGGTAGATCTAGCAGCAATCGACGCTTTCCTTGCATACCACCATAGCAAGGAAAGTCCGGTGGTAGCTGTTCTGGCAGATTTATTTGACACATTTGATCGAAGGTGCGAAAAGAGTAGCGCACGGATCATCTGTTGCTTGCCCGCCCTCTGTGTTTGGTTGGTTTCGCACTTGTTCCAGCAAGACACAAGGCATCCATGTCCGCTCCTTAGCCATCGCTCGTGTACTGAAAAGAGGAGAATAGATTGGGACTAGCTTTTGGCCGGGATAGGAGGTAGAACAATCAGTTGGTTCCCCCGATGGAAGGAAGGAAAAGAAGGAGTCCTTTTCTCATGTGGAGGATACCCAAACATTCCGCTGATAGGAACGAGGGGTTGTATTAACTACAATCCCCCGCTCGCTATAAGACAACTAGGGTACCCCATGAGGGGAGCATCGACGGAAGAAAGCATGTCTCCTTTCCTTGTGAGGGATTTCGGCGCACAAAATTTCAAGGCTATACAAAGAATCCATAAGGCATGGGAAACCCCGTTAAGGAAAGATCAAGAACTTAGGGGCATTCGTAATGGCATCATTGGTGGGTACCATGAATGGCTGAAAGTTCATATACGAGGTTTAGATTGGCTCGCGAAGTTAAAAGTTGTCAGCGAAGAGAGTTTTGAAGCACTGGAAGAGGACGAAGAGGTCCAAGCTCTCAAAAGCGAGTTAGGAAAGGCGAAGCTTGCCAAGGAGAAGTTCAAGTTGGCCGCTACGCACATCCGGAAGGAGTGTGCCGGATTACAAGAAGAGAATGCAACTACCGCGAGAGCCCTTGAACAAGAGACCAAGAGGGCTCACAAGGAAGAGTATGGCCGGAATAAATTTCGCGGAGCTCTGTGGGGTAGCAACAATGAACTCAAGCTGCGAAGGGAAGAGAGCGACCAGTCGCGAGCACATAGCATGGTTTTGAAAGAGGAGTTAGTTGCCTGTTCAAGGTCCAAAAGAAGCTTGTCTCAGCGTTTATGCGAGACGGAGACCAATATGCTAGCTATCATTGCCAAGTACCAAGAAGAGTTAGGTCTAGCCACGGCCCACGAGCATAGGATCGCGGACGAGTATGCCCAAGTATACGCGGAAAAAGAGGCTAGAGGAAGGGTGATAGACTCTTTACACCAAGAGGCAACCATGTGGATGGATCGGTTTGCTCTTACCTTGAACGGGAGTCAAGAACTTCCCCGCTTGTTAGCCAAGGCCAAGGCGATGGCGGACACCAACTCCGCCCCCGAAGAGATTCATGGGCTTCTCGGTTATTGTCAGCATATGATAGACTTAATGGCCCACATAATTAGAAATCGCTAGGAAACTTGTATGGTCTCTCAGACCTTGACTAGATACAAACTTTTTGAAATAAAATGAGTTGGTCCCATGTTTCTACTCCAAAAAGCTTGTGCAAATCGAATCACTCCCGCATCTTATCTCTAGCATGCATTCTTTCTTTCTTTACCCACTCCTCACGTTTGGTTTTTTAGGGAAAAACACCATAACTAAACGCGCCACAAGGCATCCCTATCGCACCAGATCCAAATCTAGAACGATGGGTGATCAAGAGGAGACACAGGAACAGATGAAAGCCGACATGTCGGCTTTGAAAGAACAGATGGCTTCCATGATGGAGGCCATGTTAGGAATGAGGCAGCTCATGGAGAAAAATGTGGCCACCGCTGCCGCTGTCAGTTCGGCTGCCGAAGCAGACCCAACTCTCTTGGCAACTGCACACCATCCTCCCTCAAACATAGTAGGACGGGGAAGGGACACACTGGGGCATGATGGCAACCCTCACCTGGGATACAACCGAGCGGCTTACCCTTATGGATTGCCGCCCAACTACTCACCACCCGTCTTGCAAGACGATGCGGGCCATATTGCTTCTCCCGTCCTTGAAAGAGAGCCTCCTCAACAGCCCGACGAGGCCCACGAAGACCCTCAAGACTATGCTCGAAGGGATGTCGAGTTCTATCCCCCGATCCCCGAAGGGCCGGCACCCAGCACGTTGCCTCAACCCAACATCGCGACACAACCAATAGTTTTGTCCACGGAATGACCGCCCCCGGCAACCGAAGAAAAGAGGAAGCTTGATCTCCTCGAGGAAAGATTGAGAGCCGTGGAAGGATTTGGGGACTATCCGTTCGCAGACATGACAGATCTTTGCTTAGTACCCGATGTTGTTATTCCCCCGAAGTTCAAAGTGCCGCACTTCGACAAGTATAAATGGACGACTTGTCCCAAAAACCATCTCAAGATGTACTATCGCAAGATGGGCGCACGCTCTAAGGATGAGAAGCTATTAATACACTTCTTTCAAGATAGCTTGGCCGGAGCCGCAGTAGTTTGGTACACTAATTTAGAAGCTTCCCGTATCCGTACTTGGAAGGATCTGATTACTGCCTTCTTAAGGCAATATCAGTATAACTCCGATATGGCTCCCGATCGCACTCAGCTGCAGAATATGTTCAAGAAAGAGGGCGAAACCTTTAAAGAATACGCCCAGTGGTGGAGAGATTTGGCGGCACAAGTAGCTCCTCCCATGGTTGAGAGAGAGATGATCACCATGATGGTAGACACTCTGCCAGTGTTCTACTATGAGAAGCTAGTAGGTTATATACCGTCCAGCTTCGCGGACCTAGTGTTCGCCGGGGAAAGAATTGAGGTAGGGTTGAAAAGAGGAAAGTTCGATTACTTTTCCTCCACGAGTGCGAATGCCAAAAGAATCGGGGCAACAGGGGCAAAAAGGAAGGAAGGAGATGCCCATGCCGTCTCTTCAACGCCCGCGTGGGTCAAACCCCCGCAGACACCTCATGGTACCCATCAGTACGCGCAACATCACCCGAGCTTCTCGGCTCATACCGGGAACGCCTCTACTTCAGCACCCGTGCAGCCTAAGGCACCCACCCAGAGGGAAGCTCCCCAAGTTCCAACTCTGAACACGACTCGCCCGGCCAGTAATTCCAACGCGACAAGGAACTTCCCTCCGAGGCCATTTCAAGAATTCACCTCACTCCCAATGACGTACGAAGATCTCTTGTCGTCCCTCATCGCCAACCATTTGGCCGTGGTAACTCCCGGAAAGGTCCTCCAACCCCCTTTCCCAAAGTGGTATGACCCTAATGCAACTTGCAAGTACCATGGGGGTGTCCCGGGACATTCCGTTGAAAAATGCTTGGCCCTTAAATACAAGGTCCAACATTTGATGGATGCTGGATGGCTGACCTTCCAAGAGGATCGGCCCAATGTGAGAACCAATCCGCTCGCCAATCATGGAGGGGGAGCAGTTAACGCCGTTGAGTCCGATAGGCCGCGCAGGTCTAAACCTTTAAAGGATGTGGCAACCCCTAGGAGGTTTATCTTTGAGGCCCTACAAAAGGGAGGTGTGATTCCCCATAGTGGGTGTAAGGAGGATTCCTGTTTGCTGCATTCCGGCGAGCTGCATGACATGGAAACGTGTTTGGGAGTAGAGGAATTGTTACAGCGGATGATAGATCAAGGTCGACTGAAAGTTGGCAGTGAAGGAAGAGAAGAGCAGCATATATGCATGCAGTCCACGGATGGGAGCAGTGTTGCGAAGCCCAAACCCTTGGTGATATACTTCACTAAGGGCACAGCTTCGCAAAAGCCCAGACACCCCTTAGCAGCTAAACCTTTTCCTTTCCCGTACCAAAATAGCCACGCAGTCCCATGGAGATATGCACTTCCGAGGGGGAAGGAAGAAGAAGCCACCGACGTCAGCTCGTTGTCGGCTAAGGTAACAAATATCACGGGACTGAGCGGTGTGACCCATAGTGGTCGTGTGTTTGCGCCTCCGGACCTACCAGTCCAACCCGCGAACGTCAAGGGAAAAGGAAAAGTGGTGGAGGAACAAGATGGCGAAGCACCCCACGCTTCGAATAAAGATATTCCGGCAAAAGGTCTTCCGGAGAAAAAGGATGGTAAAAAGGAGGTATCACTAGAGGAAGCCAGCGAGTTCCTCCGTATAATTCAGCAGAGCGAATTCAAGGTTATCGAACAGCTCAACAAAACCCCGGCCAGGGTCTCGCTGTTGGAGTTACTTATGAGCTCCGAGCCTCATCGGGCTCTGCTAGTAAAAGTTCTGAATGAGGCCCATGTGGCCCAAGATATCTCGGTAGAAGGTTTCGGAGGGCTGGTCAACAATATCACTGCCAACAACTATCTTGCCTTCGCCGAAGAAGAAATCCCCGCCGAGGGGAGAGGGCATAATAAGGCTTTGCACGTATCAGTCAAGTGTATGGACCATATCGTAGCCAAAGTGCTCATCGATAATGGTTCCAGTTTGAACGTGATGCCTAAGAGCACTTTGGAGAAATTACCATTCAATGCCTCCCACTTAAAGCCAAGTTCAATGGTGGTTCGTGCCTTCGATGGCACCCGCCGAGAGGTTAGGGGAGAGATCGATCTCCCAGTACAGATAGGCCCTCACACCTGTCAAGTTACCTTCCAAATAATGGATATTAACCCCCCCTACAGCTGTCTGTTGGGGCGCCCGTGGATCCACTCAGTAGGAGTTGTTCCCTCAACACTCCACCAAAAGTTGAAATTCGTAGTGGAAGGGCATCTGGTCATCGTATCAGGCGAGGAAGACATCTTGGTGAGCTGCCCATCCTCTATGCCTTATGTGGAAGCCGCAGAGGAGTCATTAGAAACCGCTTTCCAGTCTTTTGAGGTGGTAAGCATTTCCTTCGTGGACTCCTTCTCTGGGCAAGCTTGCCTGTCCGATGCAGCAGTAATGATGGCCCGAGTTATGTTGGGGAACGGTTACGAACCCGGAATGGGTTTAGGCAAAGACAACGGCGGTATAACTAGCTTGATAAATGCCAAAGGAAATCGTGGGAAGTATGGTTTAGGCTATAAACCCACTCAGGCGGATATAAAGAGAAGCATCGCGGAAAGAAAGAGCGGTGGTCAAAGCTCGCGGTTGAGGCAAGAAAGTGAAGGAAGCCCGCCCTGCCACATAAGTAGAAGCTTTATAAGTGCGGGTCTGGGAGACGAAGGTCAAGTGGTCGCGATATACGAAGATGATGTTTCGAGTACATTGGATTTGGTACGACCATGCCCTCCTGATTTCCAGCTGGGAAATTGGCGAGTGGAGGAACGCCCCGGCATTTACGCAACGAGCATAATGTAAACCTTTACGGTTTTAAAAGCTCTATAGTTGGGCCTAGGCTTTAGAGTTTTTCCTTTTGTAAAGGCTTTGCGTCTTTTGTTTTTGAATTTATAATACAAGGATCTTTCTTCATCTGTTCCTACGTCTCTACCCATTCTCATTCATTTGCATGTTCACTTCTTTTTCTAAAACGGCAGATCCGATGACGAGTCCCCCGAAGGTACTAATACCTGGGACCCGCCTATCGACTTCGAGCAAGAAATGAATCAAACGGAAGATGAAGGAAACGAGGATGTGGGACTTCCCCCAAAATTAGAAAGAATGGTCGCCCATGAGGACCAAGAAATGGGGCCTCATCAAGAAGAAACAGAGCTAGTAGACTTAGGAATTGGCAGTGGAAAAAGGGAAGTGAAGATAGGCACAAGTATTACCGCACCTATCCGTGAAGAATTAATAATCCTGCTAAAAGACTACCAAGACATCATTGCTTGGTCATACCAAGATATGCCCGGTTTGAGTTCTGACATTGTACAGCACCGATTACCTCTAAAACCCGAGTGTTCCTCGGTAAAGCAGAAACTGAGAAGGATGAAGCCCGAAACATCCTTGAAGATAAAAGAAGAAGTGAAGAAGCAATTTGACGCTGGTTTTCTGGCTGTCGCTCGGTATCCGGAATGGGTTGCCAACATTGTACCGGTCCCTAAGAAAGATGGGAAAGTGCGAATATGTGTGGATTATCGGGACCTGAATCGGGCCAGGCCCAAGGACAATTTTCCTTTGCCACACATCGATATCCTCATGGATAACACGGCCAATTTCGCTTTATTTTCCTTCATGGACGGTTTCTCCGGCTATAATCAGATAAAGATGGCGCCAGAGGATATGGAAAAGACTACCTTTGTCACCCTGTGGGGGACGTTCTGTTACAAGGTGATGTCCTTTGGGCTCAAGAATGCCGGGGCAACTTATCAACGGGCCATGGTAGCTTTGTTCCATGATATGATGCATCAAGAGATCGAGGTCTACGTGGACGACATAATTGCCAAATCTAAATCCGAGGAAGAACACCTAGTCAACCTGCGGAAGTTGTTCGAAAGGCTTAAGAAATATCAATTAAGGTTGAACCCCGCCAAGTGTACTTTTGGGGTCAAATCAGGGAAATTGCTTGGTTTCATTGTAAGCCAGAGAGGGATAGAGGTAGACCCCGTAAAGGTGAAGGCTATCCTTGAGATGCCGGAACCACGTACTGAGAGGCAAGTCCGAGGCTTCCTGGGACGCTTAAATTATATTGCCAGATTCATATCGCAGCTCACCGCCATTTGTGAGCCGTTGTTCAAGCTCTTACGCAAAAACCAAACTGATCGCTGGAATGAGGATTGCCAAGAAGCTTTTGGAAGGATCAAGAAGTGTCTTATGAATCCCCCTGTGCTTATGCCACCAGTACCTGGAAGGCCTCTCATCTTGTACATGACAATCTTAGATGAGTCAATGGGGTGTATGCTGGGGCAACATGACGAATCCGGAAAGAAAGAGCGCGTTGTTTACTACCTAAGTAAGAAGTTCACGACCTGTGAAATGAATTACTCCTTGCTCGAAAGAACGTGTTGTGCTTTAGTATGGGCATCCCATCGCCTAAGGCAGTACATGCTGAGCCATACTACCTGGTTGATATCCAAGATGGACCCGGTTAAGTACATCTTTGAAAAGCCAGCTCTCACGGGACGAATCGCCCGGTGGCAAGTCCTGCTATCCGAGTTTGATATAGTCTACGTCACCCAAAAGGCGATAAAAGGAAGTACCTTAGCAGATTATTTGGCTCAACAGCCTCTTAATGACTATCAGCCCATGCATCCTGAATTCCCGGATGAGGACATCATGGCCTTGTTTGAGGAAAAATTGGACGAAGATCGGGACAAATGGACCGTATGGTTTGACGGAGCGTCAAACATTCTAGGCCATGGCGTTGGGGCAGTGTTGGTCTCTCCGGACAATCAATGTGTACCCTTCACAGCCAGGCTAGGATTCGACTGCACCAACAACATGGCCGAATATGAAGCATGTGCCCTGGCCGTCCAGGCAGCGATTGACTCCAATGTCAAACTACTCAAGGTGTACGGTGACTCAGCATTGGTAATCCGTCAGTTGAGAGGGGAATGGGAAACTAGAGATCCCAAGCTGATACCCTACAAAGCCTATATCAAGGAATTGGCTAAAACCTTTGATGAAATCTCTTTCCATCATGTTCCCCGCGAGGAAAATCAAATGGCGGATGCGCTTGCTACTTTGGCGTCTATGTTCCAGCTAACGCCGCACGGGGAGACCTTGTGCTAAAGAAAATGTCCCATGCTGTCAAGGACAATCGAGGAAAATGGGCCCCGAACTATGAAGGTCCTTTTGTTGTGAAAAGGGCTTTTTCCGGAAGAGCCCTGGTGCTTACCAACTTGGATGGCGAAGAGCTACCTTCACCCGTGAATTCTGATGTCGTCAAGCGATATTATGCTTAGAATCTGGGGCAATTAAGGATGACGCTGCATGTTCTTTAAATTTATGCGTTTTCTGGATTTCCCCCAGGGATTTCCTGTCTGCTGTATCTCTCGTTACAATCTTTCAAAGAAATGAACGTGGATTCGAGGCTTTAGTCCTCACGTTGGTCAAACCTTGCGTTGATTTGTGATCACCTGAGCCCTTCCGCTCAGTTCATGGGATGCCCCAAGCGCTTAATTAAAATTGAACCTAAACCAACTTTCACTAAAATTTGCTGCATTTGAAAACATTCATGCATACGCATACGCATGCATATTGTTGTGGTAAAACAGGGGCAGAATCATCTTGAGCTACCTTTTGGGGTGGGGACCAAACATGGACAGCAGAAACCAATCAAGGTAACACAACGACGCGGTCAAGATTGGCCATACCTGGTTGTTTATTACTTGCAGGTACTTAGGAACGGATGCAGGTGGGGATGGGGTCACGACCGACTGATCGTTGCCCTTTCTCTGCGCTAGACAAGCAGAGAACGTCGTTGCAAGGCAGCCCCGTATCCTTTGTATTCGCAGTTTTCTTTTACTATTTGTTTGTTTTAAAAATAAGTAATCAACGCCTAATTCTAACTTAAGTAAGTTCAAGTTAGGCAAGATGCTAATCCATGAGAAAGGAGGGGACATGGTTAATGTTCCTCTCAAAAAAAAAAAATGCAGGTTAGCTCGCCTGGGCGAGCCACCCCTGCACCAAAATATAAAAGTGACGAAAGGGGGGACGTTTTTGCATTCAAAAACTTCTTTTCTCCCCTTTCAAAAGCCATACCCACAGGATTTACGAGTTTGCAGCCCTAGGGTCATCATTTTTCGCATTTTTTGATTCCGTTTTGCGCTTTTGTTCATCACCAACAAGTAAGTATTCCATCCCTAAGCTTTCTAGCTTTTCATTGGTGTATTTTGATCTCCTTTTGGTGCTCTAAAATGTGGGAATATGCTCAAATATGTGGGGCAATTTTGGTTTGTTTTCTTGCTTGATTGGGTTGAATTGGGGGTTTGTATGGGATGGCCCTAGGCCTATAATGCATTTTGAAGCAATAGGACATGCCACATTGTCCTCGTTCTCTTGCTATTGATGCCTAAACGCGCGCCCACCAAGTGTTCGGTGAAATGCCTCAATGGCATTAGCGCGTGATTTTTGTAAGGAAACAACCCATGGGGCATTTTGGTTTGCACATATTTTCCATTTTTTTTGGGACATGCATTCATTTCCGAAAGGGCTAGAGTAATTGCCCCACATATATCCTAGGCCTAGGAACCAAAGTTTTATGCAAAAGAACACAAGAGGAGGTGCATATTGGGTAAAGTTACCCTTTTTGGCCAGCAATCTGCTATGAGCCACGCTACAATATTTTCCCTATGCCTAGATGTTTAGGAATTTTGCTCATCATAAATGTATAGGTTTAGAATAGGTAGCAAAATACCTTTGGCAATTTACACTTTGGGTGTGGTAGCAAAATACTTGGATGTATGTACATGTAATTTTTGGTAGTCAAAATGTCTCACAAAAAATATAAATATGTTGCATGTTATGTAAAGAAAATACCTTACAAAAATACCTTTTAATTTGAATACAATTTTAGTCAGCAAAAGAAAATATACTTGAATTTGCATACGGCTTTAGGTAGCAAAAACACTTGAATAAAGCATGAAATGTAGCACCTTATTGTGTAGATAGCCAAGATTCATCACAAAGTTTGTATATGCATAAGTATTAGAAATACCGGAATGTGCACATGTGCAATTTTTGGTACCCCAAATGCTTTGAGTATGCATGTATGTAAATTTAGCCAAGGAAGTGCATGTGATGTAGGTAGCAAATACACCTTGGAAGTACATATAAATAATCTAGGTAACGAAGGTGCCTTGATTGTACATGGGTGCATTTTTCTTAGTTATAAGAATGTCTTGTGCAAGTGAACGTTCGTAAAGAAGTATGTGCATAAGTTTGCTCTAAATTTACATTGATGTTTGTGTTTATTGGAGGAGGTTGTATGCCATTTTTGTTTTAAGAGTAGCATTTCTTGGTAAAACTAACTTTCCAAATGTTTGCCTTCGCAGGAAATGGCCCCGAGGAAGCTTGCCTCAAAGAGGTCCAGGAAGGATAAGGCAGCCGAAGGGACTAGTTCCGCTCCTGAGTATGACAGTCACCGCTTTAGGAGCGCTGTACACCAGCAGTGCTTCGAGGCCATCAAGGGATGGTCATTTCTCCGGGAGCGACGCGTCCAGCTTAGGGACGACGAGTATACTGATTTCCAGGAGAAGATAGGGCGCCGGCGGTGGACATCACTGGTTACCCCCATGGCCAAGTTCGATCCAGAAATAGTCCTTGAGTTTTATGCCAATGCTTGGCCAACAGAGGAGGGCGTGCGTGACATGAGGTCCTGGGTAAGGGGTCAGTGGATCCCGTTTGATGCCGACGCTATCGGCCAGCTCCTAGGATATCCGTTGGTGTTGGAAGAAGGCCAGGAGTGCGAGTATGGCCAGAGGAGGAACCGGTCTGATGGGTTCGATGAGGAGGCCATCGCCCAGCTGCTATGTATACAGGGGTAGGATTTTGCCCGGACTGCTGCAGGGAGGCGAGTGCGGATCATGCGCACCAACATGACCACCCTGACCCAGATATGGATGACGTTGCTGCTCAGCAACATCCTGCCCAGCGATCATAATTCCGACCTCCCTTTGCCGAAGTGTCAGCTGGTGTACGCCATCCTGACACGGATGAGTGTTCATGTGGCTCAGTTAATCGCTGATGCCATCTATATTTTTGCAGGTATGGCGCCTACCAGGCACCCTTTGGACCCAGATAAGTCCAACAGGGCCCTGGGATTTCCCGCACTGATCACAGGACTCTGCCAGTCGTTCGGAGTCCCCGTTGCACCTACCAAGGTAATTCGGCCGCCCATCACCCGGGCTTTTATTGAGAAGTACTGTACCCAGAGACAGGCTCAGGGCGATGCTCCACAGGCCGCAGGCGCGCCCCCACCACCTCATCAGGCTGGCCAGGCTGGGTCATTTGACATGGAGCAATATTTACGGCATTTGGTTCGCCAGCAGGCGGCCAACCACCGGGCACATGTACAGACCCATGATTGTCTGTACCAGATGAGCCTCAGCATGCAGAGCCAGGGCTTCGCTTCTTTTTCATGCCCTACTCCAGACCAGTTCAGGGCAGAGGTCGCATGGCTCGGAGATTGGCCCGAGGCCTAAGCAGGAGAGGCACCCCCAAAAGCTCCCGGCGATGGCGAGGAGGCCCACGAGGACAAGAAGATGGCCGATTTGCTTGACTTCTTGGGAGGGAGTGGAGCTACATGACCGGGAGATCCCCAGATTCATGTTTTCTTTCATATTTCGTTTATCATTTTTATGTTATGTTATTGTTTTGACTTGAGAGACTAATGTTTGTTTTTGTTGTTTCGATTGTCATTTGTACAACGCATACATTTTTGTTTGAATTGTTGCGTTAGTGTTTATATATCATTACTATCGATGATGTTTGAAATTCAAACAAAAATCATGATAAAGATAAAAATAGAAAAGAAAAAAAATGAATTGGAAAGAAGAGAGCAAGTAAGTAAGAAAAAAGAAAAAAAAAAGATAAAGAAGAAAAAAGAGAGCAAGTAAGGAAAAGAAAAATAAGTTGTCTAGCTGAAAAAACGACATGCTTTTGATAAGAGATGACTTCCAACTTTTCTTTGAAAAAGATCACTGATCATAACTAGTTTTTGAAGAAATGTGTGTACACCTGAAGGGTGAATGCTGTGAAAATTTTCCCGGACGCCCGAAATGGACTCGGATAAATGAACAAATTGATAAAAGAACATATTTTGGAAACATTGGGTTGGCTAAAATGGAGGAAATGAATCCTGAGCCTTAGCATCACATGACCATAAAAATTTGACACTTGAGCGTCCACATAGATGCATGCATGACCAGTTTTGCATAAAATTTCCAAATCATCATTTTTGCATTTGTGTCATGGAAATAATGTGGGACATCCCTTTTATCCTTGAGCCAAACCAAACCCTGACATGTATCATGTCTAGCCATTCTACAAGCCTTGAGCCAAAATCCTGACTCACCATAAACCTTGACCCAGGGTGAGAATGTCAATCCTTACCCTCGGAAGCAAAAAGAAGAGAAGGAAAATTTCCAATCAAAGAGAAAGCAAAAAAAAAGAAGAGAAGGAAAATTTCCAATCAAAGAGAAAGCAAAAAAAAAGAAAAGAAAGGAAATTCCCAATCAAAGAGTGGGAGAAAGCAAAAAGAAAAGAAAGAAAATTCCCAACCGAAGAATGGGAGAAAGTAAAAAAGGAAGGAAAGAAAGTTGCTGATCAAAGAAACTAGAAGACATGTGCAGAAATGTCTTTTGACCAGACAATATCTGAACAATACAGAATTGTCACCAAATGAACGAAAAGAAGGAAAGGAAACCATGACCTAGAGTGGTCTTCTCCCTTTGATTACCAACCAAAATCCTGTGCGTCGATGACTTGCTCACCTCGCGTCAAACAAGAACAGAAAAGGAAAAAGCCAAAAAAAAATCAAAAGCCGAAAAACCCACCAAAAGAACCCATTCCCAAGGGAAGTCCTATTGATCCATGATCACGCATGTAATTTTTGATTTGATAGGAAATAATTTGCAAAGTCAAGTCGTGACATATCTATGGTTCGAAATTAGGATGAAACACTTACCTGTGCGAGATTGATACACTTTGAGTGATTTTCTTCTATTTTTGTCGAACCCGGTGTTTCCTCTAAATGGTCATTTAGAAACGAAATGCTAAATATCCAAAATCTCATTTGTGGTTATGAGAAAATTTCATCAGCAGACTCTCCTTCCCTGGTAGACGCATTGCTTTTCACTCAAAAAAGCATATGCTGCTCTAATCAGTTGGAATATTTGTCTCTTTGCTAAAGCATGTTTGCATTTTAGTGGAGAAAACACCGAGACTTTTTCAAGTCTCACAAGTTATCCAGAACTACGTAGGTCTGAGTTCCTCATTGGAGGATACGTAGGAGCAAGAGCCTCGCTTTTGTCGACCACACCACCTTTTGTTGCCATGACCCAAGAGCTGGTAACCCGCGGAGACACCTTACAGTTATCCGCACCTCATCATTCAGTGACCCCAAGTGTGATTGATGAGCAGAGGCCAAAATGGTCATCTGCGCCCTTTCCTGATATGTCAACATCTTCCGGTGGAGACTTTTTCAAGTCTCACAAGTTATCTAGAACTACGTAGGTCTGAGTTCCTCATTGGAGGATACGTAGGAGCAAGAGCCTTGCTTTTGTCGGCCGCCCCACAAGATTTGTCATACTGACCCTGAAGTCATGTGACATGCGGAGACAAAATTTGGTCATTCCGCACCCCTTTGCCATTCAGACACAGTCGTGTCTGATGGCGCGCAGAGACAAAATTTGGTCATTCTGCACCCTTTTGTCATCCAGAGGCAGTGGGCCCGATGACATGCGGAGACAAAATTTGTTCATTCCGCACCCCTTTGCCATTCAGACACAATCGTGTCCGATGGCGCGCAGAGACAAAATTTGGTCATTCCGCACCCCTTTGCCATTCAGACACAGTCGTGTCCGATGGCACGCAGAGACAAAATTTGGTCATTCTGCACCCTTTTGTCATCCAGAGGCGGCGGGCCCGATGACATGCGGAGACTAAATTTGGTCATTCCGCACCCCTTTGCCATTCAGACACAGTCGTGTCCGATGGCACGCAGAGACAAAATTTGGTCATTCTGCACCCTTTTGTCATCCAGAGGCGGCGGGCCCGATGACATGCGGAGACAAAATTTGGTCATTCCGCACCCCTTTGCCATTCAGACACAGTCGTGTCCGATGGCACGCAGAAACAAAATTTGATCATTTTGCACCCTTTTGTCATTCAGAGGCGGCGGGCCCGATGACATGCAGAGACAAAATTTGGTCATTCCGCACGCCTTTGCCATTCAGACACAGTCGTGTCTGATGGCACGCAGAGACAAAATTTGGTCATTCTGCACCCTTTTGTCATCCAGAGGCGACGGGCCCGATGACATGCGGAGACAAAATTTGGTCATTCCGCACCCCTTTGCCATTCAGACACAGTCGTGTCCGATGGCACGCAGAGACAAAATTTGGTCATTCTGCACCCTTTTGTCATCCAGAGGCGGCGGGCCCGATGACATGCGGAGACAAAATTTGGTCATTTCGCACCCCTTTGCCATTCAGACACAGTCGTGTCCGATGGCACGCAGAGACAAGTTATGGTCATTCTGCACCCTTTGTCAATCGCGACCGACAAGCCCGTTGACACGCGGAGATTTACATCATCTTCCGCACTCACAAGATCTGTCATACTGACTTTTGAGTCACGCTGACGGGCGGAAATACCCGAGTGGTTATCCGTATAAACATTCTTTTGCTATCTGTAAGACAGAACGCTTGATAGCATGCAGAGACTGACATCGTCCTCTGCACCTTTTGTTCCCTCGGGAACGACAAGTCATTTGCATGCGGAAATTTCATGGTCACCCACGACTCTCGTCAACCGAGAGGAACAAAATTAGTGTCTTATCTTTACTTTCCTTTTATCTCCAATAAAAGACAAGTAAAGAGGGGCAACTGTCATACCCTAATTTCGTCCGGGGACCTTTGCTTGATGACATGCGACTTTTGTTTGGTCCTTGTAAGGTGCTTGACACCCATCATTAAGCAATTTGTGAAATTCCGGGACGTGCCCAAAAACAAAACAAAATATTGATGCACAATCCGTAAGGTTCCGTGACACACCGGAAATCAAATGGAAGCATCGTTGCACAACTAGTGAGGTTCCGTAACATTCCGTAAGTCAAAAAGGGGATGATTATGTAATCCACAAGGTTCCGTAACATTACGGAAAGAAAACAAGTATCGTTACGAAATTCGTAAGTTTTCGTAACTTTACGAAAAAAGAATCACCAAAAAAAGGCAGGGGGTGTACTTAGTAAAAATGGGGGTGCAAATAGCAACCAGGCCCACTTGGGCCCTCCAGAAGATTCCTCCAGAAGGCTGTTGCTTCTGGAGGAAGCAACCCTGCTCGCCTGGGCGAGCTGGGCGGCAAGCATCTCCCCTATTTTGCTATAAATAGGGGAGGAAGTGAGAAGGAAAAGGGTTCAGCCCCTTAGGCACTTCTCTCTCTTTCGAAATTGCTTGGAAAAATTGTTTCCGTGAAGAAAATCTAAGCCGAGGCGCTTCCGAAACGTTTCCGTAACGTTTTCCGTGAAGAATTTCGCAAAGGTTTCGACCGTTCTTCGACGTTCTTCATCATTCTTCGATCTTCAATGGGTAAGTACCTCGAACCAAGCTTTTCGATTCATTCTATGTACCCATGGTGGTCCACATTGTGTTTTGTGTATTTCTATTCTCGTTTCATTTACTTTTTATACCCCCTTTTGACGTGCTTAAGCCATTTTATTTAAGTCATTTCTCGCTTAAACTAAAAATAAAATAAATTTCCACCGATCGTTTGAATTGTATTATCCGTTAACTTCGGTTAAAATGAATTCCGACCGTTCGGTCGTGCCGTAACCACGTTGGAAATCAAAAAAAGAGGCAAAATAATAATATAATAATAAAAAAAACGTCTTTTAGTAAAATAAAGCGGAAAATCAATCGGACGTTTTCTCTTTGGGATTTCTCATTCTTAATTGAATTGACTAATAACTAAAGTGAAACTAAGGCTAAAATTAACTCGCCTAGTCAAGCTCGTCCATAAAAATAGGTTTTTGAAGTTTGTCATTTCAATTTCTTACTAAGTAAAATGGATCATTTTCAAGGTCCAACGCCTTAAAATGATCACCTCTTAAGTAAAAAAGAATCACTTGATAAGAAAGAACTACGTAGGTCTGATTTCCTCATCGCAAATTGAGGAATATGTAGGAGCAAAGGGAAACACCCTTGTCGACCACAAAAAGAGAAAAATATAAAAAGGGTATAAAGGATATAAAGACATAAAAAGGGAACATAAAAAATCAAAGTCATGTTTGCACATTCGATTAAAGGCTGTCGTCCCTTGGGACGGACGTGTGGGGTGCTAATACCTTCCCCGTGCATAAATACAACTCCCGAACCTTTCACTTAAAAGTTCGTAGATCGCGTCTTTTCCGGTTTTTCCGACGTTTTCCTCAAATAAACGTTGGTGGCGACTCCGCGCGTATTCCTTTCGTGGAACACGCATCCCGCGAGTCACGCGTCGCCCTCCCGCCGAAGGGTAGGTTGCGACAGGTATGACAATATTCTCTTGAAAAGTATAATTTTTTTAATATTTATGTATCAATAGAGGAGGGATCTAGTTACTCCAAGAGTAAATATTTTAGAATTACTCCTTATCCTCACCATTCTTTTTTTAAGAGAATTACTCTCGAGAATAAATGAATCCCCCTTTTTATTTAATAGTTAATATTTGTATAACATGATATTGTATTTCTATTGTTTATTTTAAAATATATCATAATGTAAGTTTTATATTTCTTTTATTTTAGAACATGATATTAAAATTTATATATTGTGTTAAAAAGTCTGGTGAACCTAATCTTAAGTGGTTAAAAATAATGACTCTATCAAAATTTTGAGTCAGGTTTGGGCAATAATAAATTTTTAACTTGGCTTATGGTCACCCTTAGTTTTGGCTTTCCCTAACTTTTTGGATTGGGTGATTCATCTTCAATGGAACAACCTAGGCCTAGTGTCGCAACCTACCCTTCGGCGGGAGGGCGACGCGAGACTCGTGGGATGCGTGTTCCTCGAAAGGAATGCGCGCGGAGTCGCCACCAACGTTTATTTGAGGAAAACGTCGGAAAAACCGGAAAAGACGCGATCTACGAACTTTTAAGTGAAAGGTTTGGGAGTTGTATTTACGCACGGGGAAGGTATTAGCACCCCACACGTCCGTCCCAAGGGACGGCAGCCTTTAATCGAATGTGCAAACATGACTTTGATTTTTACGTTCCCTTTTATGTCCTTATATCCTTTATACCCTTTTTATATTTTTTTCTTTTTTGTGGTCGACAAGGGTGTTTCCCTTTGCTCCTACGTATTCCTCAATTTGTGATGAGGAAATCAGACCTACGTAGTTCTTTCGGAACAAAGTGTTTGGTTAAGTTGTTTTTGTCTTTTTTGCAAAATATGATTTTATTGAACAAAAGGTCATTTAAGGTGTTGAACCATTAAACGGTCTTTTGATTTTGAAAGGGGAGAAACGTTAAGGCTTTGGACCATTAACGATCTCTTGTTTTTGAAAGGAGAGAAACGTTAGGGCATTGGACCATTAACGATCTCTTGGGGTGGTCGACAAAAGCGAGGCTTTTGCTCCTACGTATCCTCAATGAGGAACTCAGACCTACGTAGTTCTTTCTTATCAAGTGATTCTTTTTTACTTAAGTGGTGGTCATTTTAAGGCGTTGGACCTTAAAAATGATCTATTTTACTTAGTGAGAAATTGAAATGACAAACTTCAAAAGCCTATTTTTGTGGACGAGCTTGACTAGGCGAGTTGATTTTAGCCTTAGTTTCACTTTAGTTATTAATCAATTCGATTAAGAATGAGAAATCCCAAAGAGAAAAACGTCCGATTGATTTTCCGCTTTATTTTACTAAAAGATGTTTTTTGATTATTATATTATTTTTTACCTTTTTTTTTATTTCCAACGTGGTTACGGCACGACCGAACGGTCGGAATTCATTTTAACCGAAGTTAACGGATAATACAATTCAAACGTTCGGTGGAAATTGATTTTATTTTTAAGTTAAGCGAGAAATGACTTAAGTAAAATGGCTTAAGCACGTCAACAGGGGGTATAAAAAGTAAACAAAACGAGAATAAAAATGCACGAAACACAATGTGGACCACCATGGGTGCATAGAATGAATCGAAAAGCTTGGTTCGAGGTACTTACCCGTTGAAGATCGAAGAACGATGAAGAACGAATGAAGAACGTCGAAGAACGGTTGAAACCTTTGCGAAATTCTTCACGGAAAACGTTACAGAAACGTTTCGGAAGTGCCTCGGCTTAGATTGTTTTCACGGAAACAATTTTTCCAAGCAAATTCGAAAGAGAGAGAAGTGCCTAAGGGGCTGAACCCCTTCCTTCTTCACTTCCTCCCCTATTTATAGCAAAATAGGGGAGGTGGTTGCCGCCCAGCTCGCCCAGGCGAGCCAGGTTGCTTCCTCCAGAAGCAACAGCCTTCTGGAGGAATATTCTGGAGGGCCCAAGTGGGCCTAGGTGCTATTTGCACCCCCATTTTTACTAAGTACACCCCCCTGCTTTTTTTGGTGATTCTTTTTTCGTAAAGTTACGGAAACTTACGAATTTCGTAACGATACTTGTTTTCTTTCCGTAATGTTACGGAACCTTGCGGATTACATAATCATCCCCTTTTTGACTTACGGAATGTTACGGAACCTCACTTAATTATGCAACGATGCTTCCATTTGATTTCCGGTGTGTCACGGAAACTTACGGATTGTGCATCAATATTTTTTTGGTTTTTCGGCATGTCCTGGAATTTCACAAATTGCCTAATGATGGATGCCAAGCACCTCACAAGGACCAAAGAAAGGTCGCATGTCATCAAGCAAAGGTCCCCGGACGAAATTAGGGTATGACACCTAGCATAGTGAGCTCTTCTTTTTTTCTATTTCTTTTGGAAGTTATTCCCTATCCCCTTAGCTAAATCTCATAAACATAATCCATTTCTCATTTGAATTTCCATCCTCTAACACTATGAAAGGTATTTGGCTGAACATAAAAGAAGAATCTATAGAAGAAAAGGAGTGTACATTGTGATCTAACTAACACACACTTGGTTAACATGTGTTATATCTCTTACATGAACATCTTAGCAAACTAACACACCTGGTTCAGTAACAACCTTCCAACATGTTTGCTTTATGTATTATATTTTCTCCATCAATTGAATAATAGTAGATACGAGAGCATTCATATAAATCCTATCTTAGATGAATACAATTGGTTCAGTTATAAGGTGGTTAATTGAGTTACTAATTGATTAAATGTTAGCTAACTAACACACATGGTTAACATATGTTATTTTCCTTACATGAACATCTCACCCCATCTACCACCATATAACTGGAAGGAATAGGCCTACCAATGCAGCATACATGACGAGTCTGACTAAGGGTTATAACAACTCGTTGATTTGCCAGAAAGTCAAGAGGTTGAGATAAGGATTCAATTGCCCTTATTGATTCATAAGAGAATACCAAGGATTGATAATTGAGAAAAAAACCTAAAATGTTCATTTAAATTATCATTACCACTACATAAGAAAAGAAAAGATAAATCCTAATATCACTAATTATTATATTCTTAAATTAATGCTATAAAGATGATAAAAATATATATGATATCTTTATTAAAAAGGAAAAAACATAATATGTTAATATTTATAATTTTCCTATCAAATCCTAACTAATTCCTGAAGGGCACCTTCTTTAAGTGATTTTTCATTTTGAACTGTATATGGATCTCTTGGAATATATATTGGATTTCAACACTAGAGCCTTGACATCCTCTTTCACACCTTGATCCCTTTTTAGCCCATGGTCACGCTACACTTTTATATCACCTAGGGTTGATTAATTGTAATAAAAAAACAACCTTTGGTCCTTAATAAATTGTTGTTTTTTTTTTGTTCTAATTATAAGAAACACTTGACTAGTTTCAAATGTAATATCTTTTTACACCTATTAACACCCAAATTATGTTGTAAGGATGAAATTCAATTGTTAAGTATTCATTGGATTTGTTGCCAACAAATGTGGAAGTCGACTAATTTAATTTAATGTTAGCTGAATGAGAAGTCTAGTCTGGTTGAATGCACAACAAACTATTTTTCGATAGTTAGTTGATTAGGAAGGATGGCTTAATGTGGATGAGATCAATCCATCTACGTCAATATTAGTCGAATGACAAAATTCAACTAATTTTAATATTTGCTAAATAAGTGTAACTACCCACCGTCATTACATGAAATAATAATTAACTTAAGCGGAAGACTTTATTTAATTCATTTAAAACTCTTTTATTAATGTAATTATGAAAATACTTGTAAACTTTTCTCATTTCAAAGACCAAAAGCTAAAATGCATGCTAGTAAGATAAAAAATCACATGAAATAAATATAACTGAATAATTTATGTGCCTTATGGCACTCCGACATAACATAAGCATATACAACATCAGAGCGATTGACTCAAATCACCCCAAAACATGCTTATAACATAAACAACTCTAAGATAGATAAACTATCTATACTCTAAGCCGACCAACACTAAGCGTAACATTAGAAAGGAAACAAAAGACGAGAAAACACGTCTTCACGCCTAGGTACACTTATCAAATGAAGTCTTCGAACATGAAGCCACCTTCTAGCCATCTCCTCCTCACGTACATCAAATACGGGATCATCACAGGCATGAACCACTCGTGTAACAATGCAAGGGTAAACTTATAAAAAAGCTAAGCATACTAAAACAACATAGAATTTTAAGAATTAAAACAAAGTCAGTTACCATCATATATAGAACCAAACATTCCAAAATCATATATAAAGCAAAGTCTTAGAATTCAATAACATGGCATCTCATAATAATCATTAGTTCATTAACCATCAAATTAGGATTCAATACTCAAACATCATCGTTCAATCAATCATCAACATCATGATTGAACCATAAAAAATCATCATTAGTCCATCAATAGTTGACATCAAAGATAGACTTTACTCCATGGAGTTTTACACTACATGAGTGATTAATCCAAACATAGTCACCTCCTTGACCATTCTAGGAGACCCAAATTAATCTTACGAAGGAAGTGTGGTTTTTATAATAAATAGATGAGTATGGGTAATAGCTAACTTCAGTAAGACTTGCAAAGACCTTAACCTCTCTAGGGATTCAACCACCCATGCATCTATTCTATCATTCCATTCAGCGTTAGCCACCACAAAAACCTCTAGCACTAGGTTGAGGATCCACCAAGCACCCTCAACATACGTGCCTACTCACTAACAACAACAACCACAACTTAACACTTCCATTTGATGCCCAACTTGAGGTTTGAGATACAACACCCCTATAACCACTATCTCACCTATGGTCTTCCTCAATGGTCCAAGTTTCACTTGTTGGACAAGTGGCCTCAATAACTTAAGAGGGGGGGGGGGGCTGAATTAAGTCTTACAAAATTTGCCACTAACAAACTTTTAACACCCTTTTAAATGATAGGTTCATAATGAAGAAGAAGAAGCAACAATCAATTTAATAATGTTCTTTAAATGTGCAAGACAAAATTGATTGCAATAAAATAAATAAGATAAGGGAAGAGAGAATTGCAAACTAGATTTATACTGGTTCGGCCAATTCTCATGCTAACGACTAGTCCTCAAGCAACCTACTTGAGAATCTGTAAATCCTTTATAGACTTTGAACACACCTTGGGATCTCTCACTCTTGTGTTCAAGATTCTCCAAGAGACAACCTGTCTCTTGATTACAATACTCACAATTCAAGAGACAACCAGTCTCTTAATTACAACTGAGTTTCTGAGATGAACATAAATATTTCTCTCCTTTAGAGTAGATGATACAAATTGAAGATCCTAGAGGAATTTCTCTCTTTTAGCGATGATAATACAAATTGAAGTTCCTAGATGATTTCTCAATAGATTTGTAAGTGTTTGCCCAATAGTTGTTGAGAGAGTATTTCACAATTATGTTCTCTAAGAACATCTCTCTCTTGCTTTTGGAAGTCAAACACACATATATATAGGCCCATTGTGCCTTTTCAAAATGGTTTGGAGAGATGTGTCTTTTCAAAAAACTTTTCTGAAATATTTTCACTAGTAACCGATTACACAGTTATATTTTGAAGGGTCATGACTTTTCAATTTGAATTTTAGGAGTTTCGTTATTGGTAATCGATTACAAATATCTAGTAATCGATTATAAGATTCAAAATTCAAATTTCAAAACCCTTTTGAAAAGCTTATTTCCAAATTTGTCTCTGGTAATCGTTTACACTGACTGGTAATCGATTACCAGTGCCTTTGATCTCTTGGAAACAATTTGTTTTGAGGCAAAACCAATTAACCAATGAGATTGTTTAAGGCCTTATCTTTTTCTTGATCTTGTTTGCTTGACCTTAAATTAATCTTGAAGCAATGCTTAACCTTTGAATGTTTGTTGAAGCAACCATGTTTGATTCTACTTTGACATCATCAAAACTCTATATTCATACATTCACATCACTAACATAACCAAATCATACCATATGCATTAAAAGGGACATTAATCCTCTTGAAAAGTAGTTTCTTAACACTTCTACACACCCCACTAAGTGAGACCCTTGTGTCAGTTTAATGAGGAAAAGCTTTTGGCACAAACTCATCCTCCCAAGTATACCATTTTAAACAACAAAAGTCTTCTCAAAGGATATAGTTGAATCCTTTCGAAATATAAAGATGGGTCCAATACAAAATTCACTTTCACATATATCAACATCTCATGGGTTCACTATACATAGAACATCTTAGTCTTCTCAATTTCACATTACATACAACAACTTCTCATCCACATCCCATTTCATTTTCTCAAAACATTAATTATGGTCTCTTCAATAGGGAAATTCAAATTAAGGTTCATTAAGAAACTACATTATTCAAGTTACAAGAGGATTTGGCGCTTAGGTGCCTCTATTTCTCGCTTAAGTGTGAATTCTAAAGTCCAATTCCTTCATCTGCATTTAATCCTAGTCACGTTTAAGCTCAGTTCACCTACACTTAAGCCTAAAATTCAACAATCATATTTCTTTGTAGATTGTTTCACTTAAGCAAGAATATCTCTTGACTTAAGAGTAATAGGGTTGTAGAACTTTGAATTTCTTGAGTAAGATCTCAAATGACTTATAAATCAAACCCAATTCAAATTAGAGTAAATACATTATTAAATAAATGTCATTCCATGCCAAATAAAACCATTCTAAACATTCAATACTCAAACAAAGCATTCATTCAAATTAAAGATTCCCTTACCTATTCAAACTCAACGAACTTGCTTTCTCCTACTCACACAGCAACACTACACCACCACACCACTCAAACGCAAAGAATCAACATAAACAACATCAAAACCATGAGAATGAGCATTTTTATGAACTTCTAAAAGTACTCACGGAAGGAAAACAAAAATGAAAGATGAGAGGAAAAAGAGAGTTTCGTACCACTGAACTAGCCCACAAATTCAAATGAAACACTGTCACAAGGTTCCTTGAGCAAGGGAAATCAAGGTCTAATGCTCTCCAATGGATGGCTTTCATGGAGAGAAAGAAGGGAGTAAAATAAAAGGGATTTCAGGTTGGCTTAATTTTGAAATAGCTTTGTATTGAGTTTATGACTCTTCCCCTTCTCTCTATTTGCACCCTATAACATCCTAAATCACCCACCTCATCCCTATCACCCAAAGTCCATTCATCTCAGTCCAAACTCTAAAATTAACTATTTACACCTAAAACACAGTTTACGCTTGTGTAACCATAAACATAGATACAAACACCACCAACCATCACCTCTTAACTATTTAACTAATTACAGACACTTAAATTAAATTTAATTAATCTTGCGAATTAATTAAAACCACTTAATCAAACATTACGAAAAACACAGTGTTACAAGGAAAAGGTTAGTATGGTTGAATGCACAACTAACTATTTTTCAATATTATTTGAATAGGAAGAATACAAAAATATGGATAAGCTCAATTTGGCTACATTCAATATTAGATGAATGGGAGAATTTGGCTAATTATCATGTTAGTGTAGTGAAGGGAAGTCTAGTCTAGTGAATGCAACACTGAATATTTTTCAATAATTAGTTGAATAGGAAGGTAGCTCAATGTGAATAAGGTCAATTTGGCTATGTTTAGTATTAGCCGAATGACAATATTTAGTTGATTGAAGTGGTTAACTGGTGCATGCTACTAAACCAATGACATGCATATCATCCATGGTGCTTAACTGCTTATTACAAGAAACCATAACAAGCATGTTAATGACTAACTTTTTAAAAAAAGAACAATCATAACACAACTTCATTGGCATATGTAGACATGAAGAGTTTATGAAGAATTTGTTATTAGTTTTTGTTGATGATGAGTTGTAAAATTTATAAACACTAGTTGATTATGATGATTGTTATTGCTTTAATGCTTGATTATGTGTGATATCATGGATACATGCATCCTAGACTAAGAAATGTAATTCAGCATGTTCAAAATGATTAACATTGCATTGATTCATGGTTGTTAGCCTTGAAAAGTTAAAACTCTTGTAACTTAGTTCTTAAAAATCACTAAGTTTCAATGCTGCATCAATATAATCGACTATATGCTGATATAGTAGACTAGATTGATCCCCTGTTCTTTTAGAATTGGGATTGATTCACATTTAGTCGACTATTTTTAGTATCTAGTTGGCTATATTGGGTTTCACGAGTTTCCACTTTCTCAAACAATCAACTATAAGATAATATAATCAACTATTTGTTCATTAGAAAACCCAAGTGATGTGAAGAATAATTTAGTTGACTATCTCTAGGGGACAATCAGCTATATCTATTCTGACACTATAGAAATGAGTTTTTCAAAAGACTTTGTGTGTGACACCTTTTCTCTATCCCTTCAACTCTTTATTGCTTATTGGTTAAGGTTCTTAACACTTGGCTTTTGATAATTGTTTGGTATCTTTGTTTAAGCCATAATCTGTGTTAAAAGAAAACATAAGGGTGTTTACAACATATCTTATTCTCTTGTATTAATTGGATTAAAGTAAAAGGTTTTGCGAAAAAAAAATTGATTTGGATTTAAATTTTTTTTAAAACCAATTCACCTCCCTCTTGGTTTGTGATCTAATAGCATCATCCATGAATGTTTGACTCTCTCAAAATTAGTATTTATCACTCACTGATATAATAGAAGCCCATTTTAGCTTTGCTTTTCTTCTCACAAATAACAAAAGTTAAACGCATCCAAAAAGATCACAAGGTCTAAGGCTTGTAAAGTGGCTGAGCTTGAAAGGATTTTTGGTTTTTCTAGTTAACAATTGACACCAAGAGACAAGAGAGCAATCAATGCAAACTAAACAAGTCACTCAATCTCTCTCTTTCTCCAATTGGAAGAAATTCCCATTATCTAAGCTCCCAACTTTGCTCAATAAAAATCCCAAAACCTTCCTACAAATATATCACTTTTATCGGCTCATTTTCTTATCTATTTTATTTCTTCATTTTCTTCAATTTTTCAGTTTTTTAACTAAAATTTTACAACTTTACATTATTCATACCGCTGAGAATAAAAACAGAAATTGTACTTTTAATGAGAGCAATTATCTACAAGTGTGATACTTTTCTAATTGTAAGAAAGTAAACCAAACAAGTTCCCAACATAAATCCTCATAAGCACTTCCCCCAAACTACTAACCACTTGCATGATCAATTGTTCTCCTATCCTAAGGTGTGGGAGGTGAATAGTTTTACATTTTGGCTACTGGGTTTATCAAGAAGAAAAATTATTCTTTTTGAAATCAAATGGCGTGCAAAGGGTGAAATTGAAGGGTTAGTCTTTTAGTTCAAGAGGTTCACAATCAACAGATAATGTTTTGATCTCTTCTAATTGAACATGTAAACTCATCATAAGTAGAATCAATGAAAATCAAGTTAAAAAGCCCCTAAAGGTATCACTCATTATTCAATCATAGAGCATCATCTTATAGACATACTCAAAAACATCCACAGATTTTCCATAAAAGTCAAGCCATTTTCATTGTTTTCTCAAAAATATTTCAACAAGCATCAAAGCTTTGCTAACTTGTGCGCCTCCATAAGTGTTCGTTCAGTCAAAGGTTCACAAAAACATATACCACAAAATCAGATCAATTATGCCAAGATAAAATAAGGATGGAAGTTTTCTTAAAACATGTCAACACACATCCACAATTTTTCTTAAACCACATTTTTTTACTGAAGAACATCTCAAATAATAGCACAAAATTTGTCTACAATTTACCGACACACGACATGTTCATAGAATAACACTCAAGTACCAACATACCAAACTTCTAAACAACAACTAAAAAGGAACTAACAATAGCTATGCCAAAAGAAAAAAATAACAAAAAGAAAGATTAAAAAAAAGAAAAGAGAAAGAAAGATAGGAGAAAAACTAATTCCCCTCCCCAATGAAGCCATCTCCATAGCTCAAGTCCTCTTACTCCTTTGAACCATCATTGTTGCTACCTCCATCCTCCTCCTGACCATTGGACTCATCCAGATCACTAGACTCTTCCTCCTTATTTTTAGCATCTTCAGTAGCTTCCACACCTTAGCTTCATCATCTTGTCCATCAACGTTTGCATCAGCCTCAATACCATCCTTATGACTAGCTACATCTTGATGTAGCTCCATGTAGAGCTTATAGGCCTTGGATCTTCTTCATCAATGAAGTCCTTTGCTTCTTGAAGATCAATGGCAGTGGAATGGAGAAGGAGGAAAGGTGATTGGAGATGCCATTTCAAGGAAAAGATGAGTGATGAACAAGCTCACCACCATAGGAAGCCATGGATAAGAGCTTGAAGGTAAAAGAAGATGAGAGGAAGGAGAGGGAGAGAAAGGGGGATGAAATTTATGCCTCAAATGAGGTTTCAACTTTGAAGTCTAATTTCTCAAATAATCAAAGTTGAAAAAATTCACACACAAGGCCTCTATTTATAGCCTAAGTGTCACACAAAATTGGAAGGAAATTTGAATTTCTATTCAAATTTCACTTGAATTTAAATTTGTGGAGCCAAAATTTTCCTAATTATGATTAGTGAATTTCAGCTAAGGTTCAGCCCACTATTCCAAGATCAAGTCCAAGATTCTCCACTAAGTGTGCTTAGGTGTCATGAGTCATGTAAAACATGAAGGACATGCACAAAGTGTGACTATATGATGTGGCAATAGGATGTAGCAAACAAATGCTCACCTTCCCCTTAGGCTAGTCCAAAATTTAATTGGACTGGGCTTCTCCAAATTCAATTAAATTTCTCTCCCATCACACACATCAAATAGTACGCTTAATGCATGTGAAATTACAAAACTACTCCTAATACAAAAATTAGTCTAGGTGCCATAAAATACAATGGCTAAAAAATCCTACATTACTAGAGTACCCTCCCTACACTATGGAGCCCTAATTATATGGCCCAAAAATAATGAAACCCTAAGCTAATATGTACAAAGATAAGTGGGCTCATACAGAACTTAGCCCATGGGTCCAAAATCTACCCTAAGGCTCATGAGAACCCTAGTGCCTTCTCCTGCATCTCTGGGCTAATCTTGGTGTTTTCTATCCAATGCCCTCGAGAGGTAGGATTGCATCACATCTACTCCAATACTTGTAATAACTATATCTCAATAAACAAAGAATCCTTGTACAGAGAATTAAAACCACTAATGCAATTATAGGCTAAAGACAAACTACTATTGTTGGACCTTGTGGCCTCAATAATCTTAAGAGGGATAGGCTTAGAATGCAGAAGAAGCAACAACAATCAATTTAATAATGTTCTATAAACATGCAAGGCAAAATTGATTGCAATAACATAAATGAGATAAGGGAAGAGAGAATGCAAACACAGTTTTATACTGGTTCGGCCACAACCCGTGCCTACGTCCAGTACTCAAGCAACCCACTTGAGATTTCCACTATCTTTGTAAAATCCATTACAAAGTCTGAACCACACAGGAACAACCCATCCCTTGTGTTCAGGAATCCTTTACAACAAGAGACTCACAGTCTCTTAACCAATCTCATTGAATAAGAAGAATGGAAGAAGAATTATCTCTTCAAGAGAAGAATATTACAATGAAGATCCATGGATGAACTCTTAATGGATGTGCAAGTGTTTGCCCAAGAGTTCTTTGAGAGAGCATTTGACAATGAAGTTCTCTTGGAATCTCTCTCATTTTCTTTTGAGAGGATAAGACATTTTGGACCAGCAAAACTCTCTCTTCAATTTCATCCCAAGTCACACATATATATAGGCCTTTGATGGCCATTCAAAATCCAAATGATAAGATGTGACTGTTGGCGATATTCCTTGAAAATCCTCTCTGGTAATCGATTACAGAATTAGTGTAATCGATTACACAGTTGTTTTTCTTGAACAGTTGTAACCTTTCATTTAAAATTTGAATTCCCAACGTTCAGAGTCTCTGGTAATCGATTACATATGATGTGTAATCGATTACACACTTTCAAACCATTGGTAATCGATTACATGTATTGGTAATCGATTACATGTGCCTTGAATGACTTGAAACCTTTCATTGTGAGGCAAGGCTTGATCTTGAAGAAATCTTGAATCAAGGCTTTGTTTGTTGAAACAATCTTGTATTAATCTTGAAGCAAAATGAGCCTTGTTTGATTCTTCTTTTGACATCATCAAAATCATGTATACATACATTCACAACTATCACCTTAAGAAGGTCATCATTATAAAAGTATTCAACCTCTTGCTACTTAAGTTGGTTAACATTACATTTTATCCATTGCAATAAATTTCCATGTTTATTAACAGTCATCTTATGCATGTTACATGACATAAAAAAAATCTAAATGATTTTTTATTTCTTTTTCTTGTCAAGCATGTCAATTTTTTCTTTCAATGTAGTTTTCATTTTTTCCACAAGTAGTCTCTTCATAATTATTTTTTTGTGTGTATGTGTACTCGCATATTTTTTAATGCAAAATGTTTAGTTGCATTGCATCTATGTGTGGAAGCAATGCCTTCCAAGGTTATTTTGATGATGCCAAAGAATCAAGAGTTAAGCAAAGTTTCAAGCAAAGATTCAAGAATCAAGTTTCAAGTTTCATGATTCAAGATTCAAGAATCAAGAATAACCAAGATCAAGATTCAAGACTCAAGACTCAAGATTCAAGAATTAAGAGAAGACTCAATCAAGATAAGTATTAAAAAGTTTTTCAAAACATTGAGTAGCACATGAAGTTTTCACAAAATCATTACCAAAGAGTTTTACTCTCTGGTAATCGATTACCAGATTATAGTAATCGATTACCAGTGGTTTTAAAACATTAAGATTTTCAAAATTCAAAATGAAGAGTCACATCTGTTGATGTGTAATCAATTACACCTTTATGGTAATCGATTACCAGTGACTATTTTTGAAAAATTTATTTCCAAAAGTCACATTTCTTCAAGTGACTTGTTTCTGAAGATTCTTTCAAAAGTCATATCCTTTTAAGTGATTAGTTTTTAAAGGACTTTCCAAGAGTTACAAGTTTTGACTTGAGTCATCAAGAAACTATAAATATGTGACCTTGGCATGAAACAATTGAATTCATCTCAATCATTTCTTTCAATCATCTTTCAATATTTTCATTCATCTCTTTCAACAGTTTTTCTGTTTCATCTTCTCTTCATCTTTCTAAAAGTTTTTGTTCAAAACTTTCTCTTCCAAGAAAAGTTCTTTGTTCAAAAACTTGTGCTATTCATCTTTTTCATTCTCTTCTCCCTTTTCCAAAAAGAATTCGCCAAGGACTAACCACCTGAATTCTTTTTGTTTCTCTCTTCTCCCTTTTCCAAAAGAACAAAGGACTAACCGCCTGAATTCTTTTGTGTCTCCCTTCTCCCTTGTCAAAGAATTCAAAATGACACAGTCTGAGAATTCTTTTGATTCTTCCCTTTCCCATATACAAAAGTGTTCAAAGGACTAACTGTCTGAGAATTCTTTTGTATCCCCATTCACAAAGTATCTAAGGTTTAACCGCCTGAGATCTCTGTCTTAACACATTGGAGGGTACATCCTTTGTGGTACAATTAGAGGGTACATCTACTTGGGTTTGACTGAGAACAAGAAAGAGTACATCTCTTATGGATCAGTTCTAGTGGAGGGTACATCCACTAGGTTCAAAGAGAACAAGGGAGGGTACATCCCTTGTGGATCTTTGCTTGTAAAAGGATTTTTACAAGGTTGAAAGAAATCTCAAGGACCGCAGGTCGCTTGGGGACTGGATGTAGGCACGGGTTGTTGCCGAACCAGTATAAAAACTCTTGTGTGTTAGTCTCTTTCTTCCCTACTCTTTTACTTTCCGTTGTGCATTTTAATTTCTGCTTTTACTTTTGGTTAAGTTTCTCTTCTACTCCTTATTCTCTTAACAACCTTAGTAAAAGCCTTAAAGAGTAATTTTTTAATTAGTAAAGGTTTAGGAATAATTAATTCAACCCCCCCTTCTTAATTATTCTGAGGCCACTTGATCCAACACTATGGATTTTATTACGAAAAAAAAAACTCTTACACCTCATTTAAGCTTAAGCATGATTTAAGTGTAATAGAAAAGGCTTTTAATCAGGTTGGGTTGTGTTTGCTTGAATTCTTCTGAATGATCGTTATAAGAGAAAAAAACATGAGGGCAATAAAAAATAAATGAAAAGGGTGAAAACTCAAAATTAATGTTTTCCTTTTTGAACCGATTTGCTTGGCATTTTTTCATTATTAAGGATAGAAACAAAAAGAAAATTGTTTTGTTTGAGTAAACTTTTTTGGAAGTCCTTCTCTATGAGAAATAACTAAGAAAATATAAAAAGAACTTCTTCACAAGATAAAATTAGATTATGTATTAATTTATATAAATTTTTCCATATAACTTCTCTAAAAGATAATTTTTGAACTTAAAAAGTTGATTCTAAAAAAACAAATAAAAAATTTCATTCTCATCTTATTTATCTCTTATTTCTCAATTTGTTTTAATCTCAAAATTCTTTAATTTTAAAAAATAGGACATTTGATTTCCATGTGTTTTACCCATTTATTAGGCCTATTTTGTTATGTACATGGTGGTTGAATTTATCCTATGGCTTAATTAAAAGTTAGTTTATAGTTAAAACATTAAAAATTAAGTAGTTCAGTTGTTGATAATTTTAGTTTCAAAGATACTTTAAAATTATTTTTTTGTCCCACGTTAATTGATTCAAGATGTACGATAGGGTAGTGTGTTTGGCCCAACATCTGTTTTATTTGAAGGAGAGAAAAAACATTCATTATCCAAAGAGTATAAATAGACCGGACCAACCTCAAAGTGACTTGCAACTTTCTTTGCTCTAAAACTTATTGGGTAAAGTTTCTTGTCACGTGAAATCTCTCTAAATTACTGTTATTTTATCTCCATTGCCCCCTCATAAACCATGAATATTCTTATTAGTAAGTTCATGATCTTCAAATCTGGTGCTTAACCGTTTTCAGAAAAATTAATTGTTTACTCGTGAGGATAAACTTTAAAAAAATACATTGTTATTTTGCATATTTTATTTTAGCAAACGATTGGAGACAACAATAGACACAGAAAAGGGAAAGGAAATTGAAAGGAGAGTCATACCAAATCCATCATTCCTTCAGTAATAAAGCACTATGAAAGATTTTCACTTTCACTAATAAAAAAAGACTTTCAACATTGCTACTCTAACATTGATTTTTAATAAAATCGATGCTAGCAAAAGGGTGGTGCTATTTTTGTAAATAAATTTATTTTATTAAGATAGGTGTTTTAAAAAACCGATGTTATCGTGACAAAGTTAACATCATTTTTGTAAAAAACCGATGTTAAACGTTTAAGAAACATACACAACATCAGTTTTTCAATAACCGATGTTATCACTTTTTCCAAAAACTCTCTTACTCGCTTACGCGCTACCTTATTCTTCTTTTGAAATCCTATCTCCTAAAGCCTCTCAAGCTCCCCTCCAAGCATCTGCCCTTTTTCCTTTTACTTTCCCATTGCCCTATCTCTTCATCTCACACTTCTCCGCTACCATAACCTCAGCCATGGAACAAGTACTAGAAGTGCTTCGTTGTTCCCATGTTCGTGTCATCCACAAGCCTAATCGGATGGTTCCATTGTGGCCGTCACTCAATCTTCGTTAGATTGATGTTGTGGAACATGAACGCGAAAAGCACATTGAAGAGCACCGAAGTTCCCTTTCATGCGCAAAAACAACGCTCGTCTTGAAAGGATGGCCCGTGCACAAAATAGTAGGCTCTCACACAACAGTATTGGACAGGGATGGAGGATTGAGACAATGGGGTTTACTCCCTTCTCATTCTGACCTTTCTTCATCTTCATCATCTACATTAGTAGTTCTTGTTATTCATTATTCTTCATACTCACATAGCTTCTCCTGGGGGCAAAAGGGGTCATTTTTCATATCCAAGGTCGAGTTCTTCTACCCATCATGATGGAGCTAGGGTACCTAAATCAGGGTCACCCTTCTAGGGGAACAACAACACTTATCACTCTTCCATTATAGATTAAAGATTTCATGACCGCATTTTTCATTTTGGAACGATGGGTGAGGATTTCTGGTCGTTACGGGTGAGAATTTTTAGCAAATGAATTTGTTAAAGATTTCTTTCGCACTGAATTTGTTAGCTTGGTGAATTTATTGGTTTTTATTTTCATGGACATGATGCTCACTAGCCTTGTAAGAGTTCCTTAATGTCTATGATATGTGGTTTCTTGTGTCACTAGAATGATTCTTATATTAGAGATGAACCATACTCTCGAACATGCTTATGTTGATGCTGCCTAGTACCTAGGTTTTATTTGGTACCTGCACTTGTCATCATTTTTTGGTTTATTGGTTTCTAGTGCCTTATACCTTGCAACTTATTGTTATGCAGGAATTAAATCCTATTAAACCTAGGCACTCACGTCTTTTTAGGAGTGGTGCAACACAAAACTGTAAGAATTAATTGAGCAGTGAATACATTTCAAGTAACTTTTACTGGCTTGTGTTTAGCAGTGGATGTTGATTTTATATTCTATTATTATTTTCTCCTTGTTTAGCCTACATCTCAACTATCTAAACTATGGTCACCTTTGGAAAGCCAAGGATGGAAACCTTATGTTGAATCAAATAAGCCAAGTGAGTTACATTACTATCATTGGTTTACTCTATGCAGTTGTTGTTGCAAAGATACTGAATGCTACTCTGGTGATCCCATACCTTGACTAAATCCTATATGGCGAGATTCAAGGTAATTGACAACACCATTATTATATTTATTTGTTCGATGGATTATATGAAATGTTGAGGTTGCTTATGTTTGGCTACAGCTCCTTCATGGATATATTTGATGTGGATCATTTCATTGATATATTGAAGAATGATATTTCTATAGTTAAAGAGTTGCCTAAAGAGTTCGCTTGGAGCAAAAGAGAGTATTATGGCTTGACTATTTGAGAAACCAGAATCAAGGTTGCACCTGTGCATGCATCAGCCTACTCATATCTGGATAATGTGTTGCATGTCCTACAAAGGTTGGTATCTACCTAAATTTGGAAAATAATTGACTCAATTATATTTCACAGGTTATTAAGATTATAATATCTTTGATGGCACACATTATTGCTAAATTCACTATACATGTTGCTATTTCACAGGTTATAACTTATATGTTGGATACATAGGCAACATTTTTATTAGCTTTGGTAACCTCAATAAGTAGCATTATCCTATTTTATAAAGACAACAAATTAAATTTGGGCGAGAAATTTGAAGCAAAAAATGGAGTTGATAAATTAAGCACAGGGACAAATGAGATCCTGGGGAAAATGTAGGAGCAGTCGTTGTAGTAGCAGCCATCACCATGGCTTCTCATTTTAGTCCCATCACAAACCTAACTAAATTAATATTTTCTTTATAGTTTTTTTTATTACCAACACACACACACACACACACACACACACACACACACACACACACACACACACACACATATATATATATATATACACACACTCTTATTAATATCAGGAAGTTAATTAATGTATTTAAATTGTTTAAAATAATAATTATTGATTACATTATTTCATTTTAGTCTTTGACGTATATTGTTGGAGCAGATATCAATAGTATCACGTTTTCATTCATTTTTTGTTTTTGTTTTGTCTTCCTATTTCTATATATATAGTCTCATGGTTTTAAAAAGGCTTAAAGCTAACCGAAGACTCAATGTTTAAAAAAAATGTATCTTTAAAACCTTCATTCAAATCTCATATTTAAAATAATTGGTTTAAAGTTATGAAGACATTAAATCAAATAAAAAGCTTATGTTAAATTGTGTAAAATAATTGATTTAAATATAATGCCACTTATTCAATTTTGGTTGGATTCGAGGAAACTTTTCATTACCAAAGGTTGTGAAATTGGAATATTCTATATATGGGTTGCAACATCGAAGTTGAAAATTTTCTTGCATGCAGGTATGGCAAGAACAAATGGTTAGTTTTGCAAGCTCGAGGTGGAAAATAAAACATATAAGGTTAGTTTTGAATTGTATCAATTTATTGTTGGGTATATGATCTGATTTCGTCGATAATTTTATTCATAAGAAGTTGATTGAGTTTAAATTCACTGTTTGCATTTATTTGGTTGGGTATAACATTTTATATTAGAATAACACTAATATATTTTTTGTAAGTCAGTTATCGTTGGTTCATTGTAAAAATAAATAAAATATTTTAAAAATTTGCAATAAAAATGACATTGGTTAGTCTAAAACCGATGTAGAAAGTGTATTTACAACATCGGTTATGACTAAAACCGATGTCGTAAACACATTCAACATTGGTTTTTTCAAAAATCGATGTTGTAAATAACTTTCAACATCGATTTTTACAAAACCGATGTAGAAAGTGTTTCAAAATACAAAATTCAACATCGGTTTTTCCTAAAAGTCAATGTTGTTTCCTGCAATACAACATCAATTTTTATAAAAACTAATATTGTTTTTTGCATGATAACATCGGTTTTTAGCAAAACCGATGTTGATTTTTGCATAATTTACATTTTTGAGTTTATTTCTTATAATACAATATCAGTTTTCTTGAAAAACCGATGTCGTATAGTGTATTTTAACATCAATTTTGATAACCGATGTTAACGTTGATACTTTCAACGTCGGTACTTTCAACATTGGTTTAAAATCAATGTAAAATGTTCAAAATAACCGATGTTATAAGTGTTTTTTCTAGTAGTGTTTTATTTATATCTAAGTACAAGTCTCATGAAGTTTTATTTATGTAGACAAAGTTCATGTTTAGTTGTGAGGTTCAGCATCAGTACAAGCATCAACATGTTCACCAAGATAATAGCAACACCTCCAACAGGTTTGATAGTAGTAGCTCCATTTACAACAACCATTGGGACAATACCAACCATGACGCCCTCCACCCCAACCACCATAATATTTCATTTCATCTGTCCCTTTTGTATCAGGGTTACCTTCGATCAAAACGAAGGAATATAATTAATCAATTAGTTATAAATTACAATAAGAGTTTATTGACAATGGATAAACAGTATAAGAGTTTTTACTCTGTCAAACAATAAAAAAATTACAACTTGTATGATTTTTAAAACAATTAGTGTAAAATCAATAAAGTTACTATATATAATCATTTATAATTAGATAGTAGTGTCATTTTTTTACATTAATTACCAATACGTAGTCTATTTTCTCTTGCAATGATATTTATTATCATATTTTTTTTATGTATATATCACTAAAAAAATTGAAACTTTTAGAAAGCTAGCCCTCAGTTTAATTGTCCTAATGCACATACAATTTTCCATGACCCTATGCTAGGTAGCTGAATATTATCCAACGTATAAATTCTGTTTTCCAGAGAAAAAAGAATAACTTTCTAGCTTCATTAAACAATATAAGATCACCTTAATAATTTGAGAGAAAAAATATCAAATCTACAAAATACCAAATGTACCAAGTGAATAGGCATTTTGGTCCCTGTCTTTGTACCCATTTTGCAAATTAGTCCTTATCCTTTTGAAATGTAAAAAATAGTCCTTATCTTTACATCCATTATGCAAATAAGTCCCTACCATTAAAATCCAATTTCACTGTTAGTCATATGTCTATGTGCCAAGTTTTTGACTCCTTTAATTAGCTTAGGAGAAAGCAAGTCTCCTCCTCACATGAAAAAAAAAATTTCAATGAATCAAAATAAAACACTCATTCAATTATGCATCCAAGGTTTTAAATTGCTGCAGATGAGGACTGCATTGGCCATAGTAGCCAATGACAGTAATTGTAACACAAAACCACTATTGTAATTTAAACCTCAATAGTACCAGAGTTTCAAAACCACAATTGTAGCTGCAACATTGCGGTCAAGGTTTTAAATTGCATTCAGGGTTGCAGTTTCGCCACATCAAATACAATCACAATTGAGGTCATGTTACGGTTGCAAACACCCCAAAAACCCTTGACATTGTGGACAAAATCATGGTCGTGGACTGTTATTTAAAACCTTGATTGTGGTTTTGGAACTCTAATTTGAGGAAGAAGAAGCAAGTTAAAATTGCCAATTGTTTTGCAGCCACAATTTGTTTTGGAGCACACAATGCAGCCACAATCTATTCTGTAGCAAGTTAAAATTCGTGGACCATTATTTAAATATAGCCACAATCTATTTTGCAGCACTGTTGGCTCCATTTGGGTTCTATTTTTTTAGAGACCCTAATTTGAGGAAGAAGAAGCAAGTTAAAATTGCCAGCACCTCACTAATGACATTACTTTCCAATTTAACGGTAAGGACTATTTTGCAAAATTTATGTAAAGATAGGGACTATTTTTTACATTTCAAAAGGAAAGGGACTAATTTGCAAAGTGGGTACAAAGACAGGGACCAAAATGCCTATTCACTCCAAATGTACCAAATAAAGCTAATAATGGTGAAAAATTCATGAAAAGAATTACCATCATTTTTATCAAGTTTCTTATCTACATCTTTGGATGCAACTTCTGCTTAAAGAAGGAGGACAAAAGCCAAGAGCATAACAAAACGAGCAAAGCCTTGGAATCCATTTTTCCTAACTCTATGAAACAAGTGCAAACTAGTTCTTATGTTTGTTGATGAAAAATAAGTGACTGAATATTCTCTATTTATAGGCAAGGTGAGAAGAGATAGTACAATATCATTCAATTCTTTAGTTGGTATTGATATAATTCTCTCTTATCTTATTACTAAGAATTCCAAAACATACCATGACCATGGTTTTGTCTATTTCACCCTTGTTTGTAACAAGGTTATATGCACGATCTTTACTACCTGAACGACTAGTGTTGGAGTTACAAATGATAATGTCTAGATATAACACCGTTAATGTATCTACAAATGCAAGCTTTGAAGTGCGTGAGACAAGTAATTCAATTAAGTTTTGGTGAACGAAACTCATGACAAGGAATATCAGGACGTAAGAGTGTAAGACAATAATTTTCATTTAATGAAACCAAGCTTCATCCATTCTCTGGTCAATACCTCATTCGAGTCAATCCTCAAATTATACAAATATAGTCCTTCTATGCATAAATGCCTGACAAAATGTTGGGTGATCGAATTATACAAGCATCTATTCTATCTACCTAAATAGAGTATTAAGCAAATACCACAAGTTTTTTTGTGTTTCAGTTTGGTAAAACTCATTACTTTTATCAACAATTTATTATTTAGTATATATAAAAATGTATGTTTCCTACAAAATAATTAAGGCTATGAATAACTTATGACTTAATAAAATCAAAATAATTCTTTGAGCTCACATAAAAGAAATAATTCGTTCGAGTTAATTTTTTTATTTTATTTTATTTCACCTTACTAATGAAATTAAATATTTATTTAACCAAAATTAATTATTTTAAAAATTAAATTGAGGAATAAATTATCTCTCTTTATTAACCATTAACATTTATAAAAATAAGTCAGGCCAAACAATACACTCTAAGACTTTATTGTTTTACCAATAAATATAGTATAAAATAATATTTTATATCATAATAAAATTTATCAATGATAATTTATATTTTAAAATACTCTTAATATATATATATTTTCTTAAAAGTATAATTTAAAACATTTTCTTGTTAAATAAAATAGATAATAAAATTTTGATAAATACATGCTTAATATGTAAAGAAGATTAAAAAATTGTTTCCATAATTATCCTAACAATAAAAGGGAAAAATTAAACATTTTTTGTTATTTTTATAAATAATTTAGATAATTAACTAAAGGAAATCATTACTGCTACAAAATCATCTTTTCACGACGGTTTTGAACTGTCTTTGAATTACCGACGTGGAAAGTGAACAGTTTTCACAACGATCCTTAAACCGGCTTAGAATATAGGTTTTCATATCAGTTTTTAAGAAAATTATCTTTGAATGTATTTCTTTTAAATATGTTACAAACGGACAGGTTTAAAGATGGCTTTTTGAAAACCGTCTTAGAAAGTTTATCTAAGTATTATTTCCTTTTCGAATTTACAAAAAATATACATGCATAACAGTATCAAGATCATAACAATAAAAAAATAACTTCATGAACCAAAATAAATAAACATTAATATAAATAAAATCTATCAAAACTCACAAATTTATTTTAATTATAATTGTTAAATTTAAATTTTTAAGATTACACACATTATTTTGTGCAAAATACACATACTACCTAGAGAGTTGTACAAGGCCCTTAACAACATAATGCAAATGAGAGATAAAAGAATTCAAATCTTCATAACCAGAATAAATGAAAATGGCATCTTGGACAATATTATTCCATAGCATAACACAAATGAGAGCTAACATTTCAAATCTTTGAAAATTTAAATATCAAGGTTCTATGAATATATAATATATACCTCTTGTGATTTTATAGTAGTGAGTCCACCATCCACTACTTCAAAGTTCATAATTAATCCATTGAAAGTTTTCAGTTAAATAGAACTCTTCAGTAACATGTTGTATCTAAGTATAAAATATGGAATAGGAATTTGAGAAGAAAAAGAAATTATTTATTAGAGGTGTTTTTACTTACTATGGAAACACATACTTAATTTTATCCTTGTCCGAGTTTTGTTAAGGGGATGAGGTACCCCCAATTTGACATGTCTGCACCAAGTTAATGGAAAAAGAAGAATATGGATTTCACGTAAAATCCTCAAAAAAATAATTTAATGTATAGAATGGCTAAATAGATAAATAATTAAAACCCAATTCAGAAATACCTTTACAAAAAGCTGAAATTGAATTGATAGCAATTGCATCTTTGCATGCTCTCATTGCAGCAACAGTTATGTCTTGGCTGTTATATATTTGAAGAATAATATCATTTGAATATATAAAAAATTTGAAGAGACAAAAAAAGAATGTTATAAACTATCAAATGTAAGTAGGCAAAATAGATGAGACTAAAATTGAGTTTTACTGTAGAGCGGAAATTTTTTTATAAAAGAATTAGGAATTGAATTCTCATATTTTTATTTCATTGAAAATCATAGCTTTCGGTCTTTACTTTACTTACTAAACTTTATGCTTTAGAAGACTAAAAATAATAAAATAGAATACCTATGAAGGTCATAGAGAACACCCATGTCAACAAACAAAAGCTTCATATTTTGTAATGAGCTTCCCTTTAGTCCACCTTCCATAGCAAAGAGATGATTTTGTTGTATAGAAAAGTTTAACTAGATCAAAATTGAAACGTTCTTCATGGAAATTGTAATTTATAGACCTTAGAAGCACATGTCTATGGGAAATAGAGATAGCTCATAGCTCCTCGTGTGTCTTTGTTGATGTGCCAAATCAACAGAATTAAAGGAAAAAACATATGCAGAATGGACTTTACATATATAGCTATGTACAAAAATATGAAATAAGCACAAGATATAAGCAAAGTCTCACTTGTTCCACTTTCCACTAGCACTTGAAGAATATCCTAGGATGTTCCCAATTGTTGCAGCCAAAAGTGCTCGAGTTGGCCCCTACAAATTAAATTGAAGAATTAAAGGGAAATTTAGTTTTCTGTTGCACAACTGAATCAATATATAACAAAATCACATGTCAATTACTTTAACAAGCTTGCCTGCATTGTGTTGTTAGCAAGGTCCAGCATCCAGAACCCAATAGTAAATACAAGAACAACCCTTGTTCATGTCCCTTTAAATGCTCTACAATTTTAGACATATGAATTTCATTAATGTATGACTAAGGTCATCATATCTGTGAAATTTAAAAGTCAAAGAAATAAAATGAGTAAGAAAAGAACTAGAGGATGAGAACAGAAACCTGCAATGCTCATGTGTATCACCTAATACATATCCAGTGTCTGTAGAAAATCCAATTAATATCACCTAAATTATAAGACTTGACATAGCACATATGTAATGTAGTATAAAAAAACAAAATCAAAGTAAGCAATTAATGTCACAAATGCTTACAGCTAGACATATCATAAGAGATCCGCCATAATGAACAGTGTCTTCTGCCACCTTGAAGTACATTTATCACTCCAAATACCAACACATGGTTGAACCTTAATTTAATTGAGATGCATACATGATTTACTAGTTCCAAACCAACAAGAACAAAGCATAAACCTGCATGTATCACACCATCTATAACTCTATATTCCGTAAAACGCACTCCATAATAAGTTAGGCATACATTATCATTGATTAGACAATGGATAGATGCATGTATATTTTTTTTAATAATCATCACCAATTACTTTTATATGAACATAACTTGTTTAATAAATGGTCAACAATAGCAACCCATCTTCCAGGAAGGATAGACAATGAGATCAAGAATATCTGGAACACTCACTTAAAGAAAAAACTAATTCGTATGGGTTTTGATCCAACGATTCATCAGCCTAAAACTGACCTTGTTTCCACCTTGCCTTATTTGCTAGCTTTGGCCATGACAGACCTCATGGAACATTTAATTCATCTCAGAAAAAGTAGGAACTATCATTATTGATAAATCAACAAATGAGAGTGACTATAAATTAAAACGTTAAAAATGCTGAAGAACTATACGGAAATACTAGAATGGAGCTCTATGAAAACCTGACTAAGATTGGTGTTTCTCATATAAATTGCTACTTATAGGTCAAAAACTAATTTATTCTCTCCTTCATTAATCATTCAAAAAAGTTAACAAACCAATGAGAAATATATGTGTCGCAACCTACCCTTCGGCGGGAGGGCGACGCGTGACTCGCGGGATGCGTGTTCCACGAAAGGAATACGCGCGGAGTCGCCACCAACATTTATTTGAGGAAAACGTCGGAAAAACCGGAAAAGACGCGATCTACGAACTTTTAAGTGAAAGGTTCGGGAGTTGTATTTACGCACGGGGAAGGTATTAGCACCCCACACGTCCGTCCTAAGGGACGGCAGCCTTTAATCGAATGTGCAAACATGACTTTGATTTTTTATGTTCCCTTTTTATGTCTCTATATCCTTTATACCCTTTATATATTTTCTCTTTTTGTGGTCGACAAGGGTGTTTCCCTTTGCTCCTCCGTATTCCTCAATTTGCGATGAGGAAATCAGACCTACGTAGTTCTTTCTTATCAAGTGATTCTTTTTTACTTAAAAGGTGATCATTTTAAGGCGTTTGACCTTGAAAATGATCCATTTTACTTAGTAAGAAATTTAAATGATAAAATTAAAAACCTATTTTTGTGGACGAGCTTGACTAGAAGATATTTTCCGATTGATTTTCCGCTTTATTTTACTAAAAGATATTTTTTTTATTTATATTATTATTTTACCTCTTTTTTGATTTCCAACGTGGTTACGGCACGACCGAACGGTCGGAATTCATTTTAACCGAAGTTAACGGATAATACAATTCAAACGATCGATGGAAATTTATTTTATTTTTAGTTTAAGCGAGAAATGACTTAAATAAAATGGCTTAAGCACGTCAAAAGGGGGTATAAAATGTAAATGAAATGAGAATAGAAATACACAAAACACAATGTGGACCACCATGGGTACATAGAATGAATCGAAAAGCTTGGTTCGAGGTACTTACCCGTTGAAGATCGAAGAACGATGAAGAATGAATGAAGAACATGGAAGAACGGCCGAAACCTTTGCGAAATTCTTCACGGAAAACGTTACGGAAACGTTTCGGAAGCGCCTCGGCTTAGATTTTCTTCACGGAAACAATTTTTCCAAGCAAATTCGAAAGAGAGAGAAGTGCCTAAGGGGCTGAACCCTTTTCCTTCTCACTTCCTCCCCTATTTATAGCAAAATAGGGGAGATGCTTGCCGCCCAGCTCGCCCAGGCGAGCAGGGTTGCTTCCTCCAGAAGCAACAGCCTTCTGGAGGAATCTTCTGGAGGGCCCAAGTGGGCCTGGTTGCTATTTGCACCCCCATTTTTACTAAGTACACCCCCTTCCTTTTTTTTTTGGTGATTCTTTTTTTGTAAATTTACGGAAACTTACGAATTTCGTAACGATACTTGTTTTCTTTCTGTAATGTTATGGAACCTTGCGGATTACATAATCATCCCCTTTTTGACTTAAGGAATGTTACGGAACCTCACTAATTATGCAACGATGCTTCCATTTGATTTCCGGGGTGTCACGGAACCTTTACGGATTGTGCATCAATATTTTCTTTTGTTTTTCGCCACGTCCCGGAATTTCACAAATTGCCTAATGATGGGTGCCAAGCACCTTACAAGGACCAAACAAAAGTCGCATGTCATCAAGCAAAGGTCCCCAGACGAAATTAGGGTATGACAGTTGCCCCTCTTTACTTGTCTTTTATTGGAGATAAAAGGAAAGTAAAGATAAGACACTAATTTCGTTCCTCTCGGTTGACGAGAGTCGCGGGAGACCATGAAATTTCTGCATGCAAATGACTTGTCGTTCCCGAGGGAACAAAAGGTGCAGAGGACGATGTCAGTCTCTGCATGCTATCAAGCGTTCTGTCTTACAGATAACAAAAGAATGTTTATACGGATAACCACTCGGGTATTTCCGCCCGTCAGCGTGACTCAAAAGTCAGTATGACAGATCTTGTGAGTGCGGAAGATGATGTAAATCTTTGCGTGTCAACGGGCTTGTCGGCCGCGATTGACGAAGGGTGCAGAATGACCATAACTTGTCTCTGCGTGCCATCAGACACGACTGTGTCTGAATGGCAAAGGGGTGCGGAATGACCAAATTTTGTCTCCGCATGTCATCGGGCCCGCCGCCTCTGGATGACAAAAGGGTGCAGAATGACCAAATTTTGTCTCTGCGTGCCATCGGACACGACAGTGTCTGAATGGCAAAGGGGTGCGGAATGACCAAATTTTGTCTCCGCATGTCATCGGGCCCGCCGCCTCTGGATGACAAAAGGGTGTAGAATGACCAAATGTTGTCTCTGCGTGCCATCGGACACGACAGTGTCTGAATGGCAAAGGGGTGCGGAATGACCAAATTTTGTCTCTGCATGTCATCGGGCCCGCCGCCTCTGGATGACAAAAGGGTGCAGAATGACCAAATTTTGTCTCTGCGTGCCATCGGACACGACTGTGTCTGAATGGCAAAGGGGTGCGGAATGACCAAATTTTGTCTCCGCATGTCATCGGGCCTGCCGCCTCTGGATGACAAAAGGGTGCAGAATGACCAAATTTTGTCTCTGCGCGCCATCGGACACGACTGTGTCTGAATGGCAAAGGGGTGCGGAATGACCAAATTTTGTCTCCGCATGTCATCGGGCCCGCCGCCTCTGGATGACAAAAGAGTGCAGAATGACCAAATTTTGTCTCTGCGCACCATCGGACACGACTGTGTCTGAATGGCAAAGGGGTGCGGAATGACCAAATTTTGTCTCCGCATGTCATCGGGCTTGCCGCCTCTGGATGACAAAAGGGTGCAGAATGACCAAATTTTGTCTCCGCATGTCATCGGGCTCGCCGACTCTGAATGGCAAAGGGGTGCGGAATGACCAAATTTTGTCTCCGCATGTCATCGGGCCCGCCGCCTCTGGATGACAAAAGGGTGCAGAATGACCAAATTTTGTCTCTGCGCGCCATCGGACACGACAGTGTCTGAATGGCAAAGGGGTGCGGAATGACCAAATTTTGTCTCCGCATGTCATCGGGCCTGCCGCCTCTGGATGACAAAAGGGTGCAGAATGACCAAATTTTGTCTCTGCGCGCCATCGGACACGACTGTGTCTGAATGGCAAAGGGGTGCGGAATGACCAAATTTTGTCTCCGCATGTCATCGGGCCCGCCGCCTCTGGATGACAAAAGGGTGCAGAATGACCAAATTTTGTCTCTGTGTGCCATCGGACACGACTGTGTCTGAATGGCAAAGGGGTGCGGAATGACCAAATTTTGTCTCCGTATGTCATATGACCTCAGGGTCAGTATGACAGATCTTGTGGGGCGGCCGACAAAAGCAAGGCTCTTGCTCCTACGTATCCTCCAATGAGGAACTCAGACCTACGTAGTTCTAGATAACTTGTGAGACTTGAAAAAGTCTCCACCGGAAGATGCTGACATCTCCGGAAAGGGTGCAAATGACCACACTGGCCTTTGCTCATCAATCACACTTGGGGTCACTGAATGACGAGGTGCGGATAACCGTAAGGTGTCTCCGCGGGCTACCAGCTCTTGAGTCATGGTAACAAAAAGCGGGGCGGTCGACAAAAGCGAGGTTCTTGCTCCTACGTATCCTCCAATGAGGAACTCAGACCTACGTAGTTCTGGATAACTTGTGAGACTTAAAAAGTCTCGGTGTTTTCTCCACTAAAATGCAAACATGCTTTAGCAAAGAGACAAATATTCCAACTGATTAGAGCAGCATATGCCGTTTTGAGTGAAAAACAATGCGTCTACCGGGGAAGGAGAGTCTACTGATGAAACCCCCCCCCCCATAACCATAAATGAGATTTTGGATGTTAGCATTTCGTTTCTAAATGACCATTTAGAGGAAACACTGGGTTCGACAAAATAGAAGAAAATCACTCAAAGTGTATCAATCTCGCACAGGTAAGTGTTTCATCCTAATTCCGAACCATAGATATGTCATGACTTGACTTTGCAAATTATTTCCTATCAAATCAAAAGTTACATGCGTGATCATGGATCAATAGGTCTTCCTTTGGGAATGGGTTCTTTTGGTGGTTTTTTCGGCTTTTGCGTGTTTTTGGCCTTTTCCTTTTCTGTTTTTGTTTTGCGCGAGGCGAGCAAGTCACCGACGCACAGGATTTCGGTTGGTAATCAAAGGGAGAAGACCACTTTTAGGTCATGGTTTCCTTTCCTTCCTTTTGTTCATTTGGTGACAATTCTGTATTGTTCAGATATTGTCTGGTCAAAAGACCTTTCTGCACATTTCTTCTTTTTTCCTTTCGATCCTTGATTAGGAGCTTTCTTTCCTTCTTCTTCTTCTTCTTCTTTTTTTTTTTTTTTTTTACTTTCTCCCATTCTTTGATTGGGAATTTTCTTTCTTTTCTTTTTGCTTTCTCCCACTCTTTGATTGGGAATTTCCTTTCTTTTCTTTTTTTGCTTTCTCTTTGATTGGAAATTTTCCTTCTTTTCTTTTTTGCTTCCGAGGGTAAGGATTGACATTCTCACCCTGGGTCAAGGTTTATGCTGAGTCAGGATTTTGGCTCAAGGTTTGTAGAATGGCTAGACATGATACATGTCGGGGTTTGGTTTGGCTCAAGGATAAAAAGGGTGCCCCACATTATTTCCATGACACAAATGCAAAAATGATGATTTGGAAACTTTATGCAAAACTGGTCATGCATGCACCTATGCGGACACTCAAGTGTCAAATTTTTATGGTCATGTGATGCTAGGGCTCAGGATTCATTTCCTCTATTTTAGTCAACCCAATTTTTCCAAAATATGTTCTTTTATCCATTTGTGCATTCATCGAAGTCCATTTCGGGCGTTCGGGAAAATTTTCACAGCATTCACCCTTCAGGTGTATACACATTTTTTCAAAAACTAGTTATGATCAGTGAATTTTTCTTTAAAGAAAAGTTGGAAGTCATCTCTTTTCAAAAGCATGTTGGTTTTTCAGCTAGACAACTTATTTTTCTTTTTTCTCTCTTTTTCCTTTTTTTATTTGTTTATTTCTTTTTCTTGTTTGTTTTTGTTTTTTTTTTCCTTTTTTTTTTCATGAGGTATTTTGCTACCTAAACATGTGTATATTTTTGTGAGGTATTTTTGCTATATACATGCATATCCAAGGTATCTTGCTACCTAAACGTACATATATATATTTTGTGAGGTATCTTTTTGCTACATACATGCATATCTAAGGTATCTTGCTACCTAAACATACATATATATATTTTGCGAAGTGTGTTTTTGTTTACATACATGCATATCTAAGGTAACTTTCTACCTAAACATACATATATATATTTTGTGAAGTATTTTTTGTTACATACATGCATATCTAAGGTATCTTTCTACCTAAACATACATATATATATTTTGTGAAGTGTTTTTTTGTTTACATACATGCATATCTAAGGTATTTTCACTACCTAAACATACATATATATATTTTGTGAGGTATGACTACCTTCCGAGCTTGCGCTTGTTTTATTTAAATTCCCAGGATCATGAGCAACTAGGTGCGTCCTACTATAAAAAGTGATCAAATAACAAGCATAGATTCAAAAGGTACTAGGTTGCCTCCTAGTAGCGCTTCTTTAACGTCTTGAGCTGGACGCCTAATGATTCGTCGGTCATGGACCTAGTACTTTGCTTACCTTTGGCTTTGGACTTGGTCGCCTATTGGTCGGCCATGTGGTGTAGGCAATACTCAAACCTTTTTGTGGATGAGCAGAGGTGAACTCTAGAGGTGATGGCGGTGCGTCTGTTGCCCACTACCGGCCATCCCAATGCTGATGTGGTGTTTCGCCCTGCGCCTGCCTGGGGGCGCAGTACTTCTTGATGAAAGCTCGATTGGTAGGGGGGGCCTGATGACCTTGCTGGGGGCGACAGGCACTCCCTAGAACTGACAGAGACCCGTATTTAGAGCTGGTAACTCCAAGACCCTGTTGGCCTTCTTCGGGTCCACTAGGTGTCTTGCGGGCACAATCCCTGCACACAATAGATGACATCAGAAATCAGTTGGGGGAGGTGCACACTTACCTATGCCACGACGACATGAACTTGCTGGGGGAAACAGGCGCCCTGTAGGGCCGACAGAGGCCCGTAACCAGAGCTGGAAACCCCAGGGCCCTGTTGGACTTCTTCAGGTCCACTGGGTGTCTTTGTGGGTGCGATCCCTGCAAGCAATAGATGGTATCAGAAATCAGTTGAACCATATGTATACTTACCCATGTCGGGACGACACAGACCAACTGATACTTTTGCAGGGGGAGATTGGCATTGCGGTCGCTGGGCAGAATGTTGCTAAGTAGCAATGTCATCTATATCTGTGTAAGAGTGGTCATGTTGGTGCGCATGATCCGCACTCGTCTCTTTGCAGCGGCACGGGTGAAATCTTGCCCCGGTATGCATAGTAGGCATGTGATAGCCTCCCTCTCTAGTTGTGCTTGCACAGTTGGCCCTCCTCCAATATCAGGGGGTGGCCCAGGAACCGTTAAAAGGAAACTACTGGTCCCTTAACCGGGAGTGCAAGTCTCGATTAAGCATTTAAGGACAGAGGACCTTAAACTCTCTTAAGGTGTGAATGTGGAGCACACTGAAAATGAGGACACGTAGCCCTCTAAAGGTGAGGGTATGGAGCCCTCTCAAGGCGAGGATGTGTAGTCCTCTGGAGGTGAGGGCGTGCAGCCCTTTGTTGGCGAGGACGTGTAGTCTTCTTCAGGGTGAGGGCGTGCAGCCCTCTGTTGGCGAGGACGTGTAGTCCTCTCAAGGTGAGGGCGTGCAGCCCACAGTTGGCGAGGACGTGTAGTCCTCTAAAGGTGAGGGCGTGTAGCCCTATGAAGGCGAGGACGTGTAGTCCTCTAAAGGTGAGGGCGTGTAGCCCTACAAAGGTGAGGACATGCAGTCCTCTGATGGCGAGGGCATGTAGCCCTCTGAAGGTGAGGACGTGTGGTCCTCTAAAGGTGAGGGCGTGTAGCCCTACGAAGGTGAGGACATGCAGTCCTCTGATGGCGAGGGCGTGTAGCACTCTGAAGGTGAGGACGTGTAGTCCTCTGAAGGTGAGGGTAACTAGTACCCAAGGCGAGGATGTGTAGTCCTCTGGAGGTGAGGGCGTGCAGCCCTCTGATGGTGAGGACGTGTAGTCCTCTCAAGGCGAGGACGTGTAGTCCTCTCAAGGTGAGGGCGTGCAGCCCTCTGTTGGCGAGGACGTGTAGTCCTCTAAAGGTAAGGGCGTGTAGCCCTACGAAGGTGAGGACATGAAGTCCTCTGATGGCGAGGGCGTGTAGCCCTTTGAAGGTGAGGACGCGTAGTCCTCTGAAGGTGAGGATAACTAGTACCCAAGGCGAGGACGTGTAGTCCTCTGGAGGTGAGGGCGTGCAGCCCTCTGATGGTGAGGACGTGTAGTCCTCTCAAGGCGAGGACGTGTACTCCTCTCAAGGTGAGGGCGTGCAGCCCTCTGATGGTGAGGACGTGTAGTCCTCTCAAGGCGAGGGCGTGTAGCCCTACGAAGGTGAGGACATGCAGTCCTCTGATGGCGAGGGCGCGTAGCCCTCTGAAGGTGAGGACGTGTAGTCCTCTGAATGTGAGGGTAACTAGTACCCAAGGCGAGGACGTGTAGTCCTCTGGAGGTGAGGACGTGCAGCCCTCTGATGGTGAGGACGTGTAGTCCTCTCAAGGTGAGGACGTGTAGTCCTCTCAAGGTGAGGGCGTGCAGGCCTCTGTTGGCGAGGACGTGTAGTCCTCTAAAGGTGAGGGCGTGTAGCCCTACGAAGGTGAGGACATGCAGTCCTCTGAAGGTGAGGGTAACTAGTACCCAAGGGTCCACCCTCATGAGAAAGCAAGAGATCGACTCATCGAGAGGGCCGGTCATCCCAAATCCACAAGATTTGGACATTAGATGTAGGAAATCCATGCAGTTAACATGATTTTTAGGGATGCAGATGCATGCAACCTTTGTCGTGAAATTTGGTAAATGCGGACTTCATATGAAACAATGCAATGTAATGGAAAGTTGTACAATGTTCATGACATTCTTTCCCTATTTTGATTTTCATTTTGATTTGATTTTTTTTTTGGAAAACACAGATTGACTGTCCTTTTGAAAAAGGTGATAATTCATGCAACCTCATCCTATCTTTTTGCAAATCTCTCCAGGAATTCCCTCAGAGTGTATGTTCTTTTTGATTTAGTCACTTGACCATTTTGGAGTGACGGCAATGGAGCCATTTGATGTTTAATCAATCCATTGAAATCCTAGGGTTTGTCCCCCCCTTTTTTTTGTTTAAAAACATCGACGGGTGAGAACTTTTGATCGGCCCGTATGTTCACTTGAGGCTCATGCACGGTGCCCCTCATTGCCCCAGTGTAAGGCTTTGAGGTACCAATCGTTGTCTTTTGTCATGACCTTGTAGGAGGGAACCTATTGGGTGAGAACTTCTAATCTGCCCCTAGGTTCACTTGAGGCTCATGCACGATGCCCCTCATTGCCCCAGTGTAAGGCTTTGAGGTACCAATCGTTATCTTTCGTCATGACCTTGTAGCAAGGAACCCATTGGGTGAGAACTTCTAATCTGCCCCTAGGTTCGTTTGAGGTTTATGCATAGTGCCTTTCATTGCCCCAGTGTAGGGCTCTAAGGTATCCATCGTTGTTTTGTTTTCACAACCTTGTAGCAAGGGAGAATGAAAGAAGCAATTGATTTTTGCAAAAAGAATTTTCCAAGGACGAGAAATAGTTGAAGGATTTTTTTTCAGTTGATGGATTAAGTCAAATGACTCCTATGTAGAAGCAAGATATTTTGATGTTTTGATGATGCCGAAGGATCAAGTGCTTCTAAGTTTTATTCGAGACAAGAAATCAAGATATATGATCAAGTTGATCTCTAGAATCTTAGGAAGAAGTTTCCAAATTGAAAAACAAAAGGTTTGACCAAAGAATTCTATCATTTCAAATTGAGATTTGCTCTCTGGTAATCGATTACCAGCAGTTGAAAATGTTTTTATTCAAATTTTTAAAACCTGTAATCGTTTACACAAGTCTTGTAATCGATTACCAGAGGGGATTTTCGAAAAATAATTTCCAAGAGTCACATCTATTCAAATGGTTTATGAATGGGCATCAAAGGTGGCTTGGAAGCATGAATTTAAAGAGAGTTTTCATTGCCCACAAAGTTTATCCTCTCAAAAGATTAAGAGTTTTTCTGAACTGAACTGTCTTATCCTCTCAAAAAGATTCCTTGGTCAACCACTTGCATATTTAATAAGGAATTTTGATTGGTCTTCATTTTACAATCTATCCCTTTTAAGAGAGATTTCTTCTTCTCTTCTTCTTACTTCTGAAAAGGGATTAAGAGACTGAGAGTCTCTTGTTGTAGAGGATTCTTGAACACAAGGGAAGGGTTGTCCCTGTGTGGTTCAGACTTTGTAAAATGAGTTATACAAAGAGAGTGTAAAATCTCAAGTGGGTTTCTTGAGGACTGGACGTAGGCGCGGGAAGTGGCCGAACCAGTATAAATCAAGTTTGCATTCCTCTCTTCCTTTAAACTTCTTTTATTGCTATTTATCTTTTGCTTTAAAGAAGTTTATTTTGATTTGTCTTTTGAGTAATTCATGTTAAGGGTGCATTGTTAATCCAAAAAGAAAGAGTGATAGTTCAATTGGGGAATAGTCTTTGCATCTTAATTCAACCCCCCCTTTCTTAAGATAACTGAGGCCATTTGTCCAACATCCTATTCTTGACAACTCGCTTCTCTAAGAAGACAAACTTTCTGGAATGATAAAATGAAGTCACATGAACGTCTATATTTTTACTTGAAAACACAGTCAATCAAATGCCCTTTTTCTTTTTGAACCCCTTTTTTTTTATTTTGGAACTTATTTGTTTTGAACTTTACTCGTTGTTTTACGGCAACCCCACCAATGTGCAAGACGAGTAATCTCTGATTGAACGGTCTTGGAAGTCCAAACTCAGGAGCACAGGTCGCTTGAGCAAACTGACCAATGGCTTGCACTTGAAAATCCTGATGAGTCATTAGAGACATCTAACAACAGCTTTCAAAATTGCCCCATGTGTGGCATCTCTTGTCAATGTCAGGATTTACACGCGATTCTCCTCAAATTTCAGCCAGCCCGTATCAATTAGACTTCACACATTATGCTTCGGGGTCATACAATGCTCAATGGAATGCCCAGGGGCTCCTCCATGATAAGCACACATTGCGTTCGAGTCGTATCCTTAGAAAAATGGAGGTTGAGGAACCTTGGTTGGGGTTATGGCTACCATTGAATTATCGAGTGGATATGGGATCAAGTTTAGCATATGACAACGGAATTTGGGGTGAACCCTACAGGCTTTTTGCTGCAAAATTCCTTTTTGTTGGTGTTTTTTGGTTTGTGCTAAAGGTGGTCTTCGTCATTGGAAGTGCGGTAGACAGGCTTTGTGGTTGATTTAGGGTTGGCCTTTGTGGATAACTGGGCGGTGGGTAAGGAGGAGGTTTGTTATTGGCTGAGTAATGACATTGTTGGGTTGGTGGGAAACTTGGTCGTACAGGAATGGCAATTCTGATCGCCAATACTTCAACAACATCTCATAGGGATGAATGACTCGGGCATACTTTAAGCTATGCATGGAAAATGTAATTATGAAATTGAGATGCCCGAAGAAACACCATTTCCTAGTTAACCATGCATTAGGTACCATGTTCAATTATTTTGTTTTGTTGTTGTGTGTTTTTTTTTTTTTTTAGAAATGGGTTTATGATCCCAACATGGTTGGCTCATGGTGCCTAACACATGCAACTAAGAATGTAGTGTGAAGTTTCACGCTTCCCCTTTTTTGTTTTTGTAGAGGAAAACACAAGGATGAGCAAACATGAAAACAAATGGTATGCAATTTTGCAGATCAAAAAGTTTGTTGAACGCATATGCATGATGATGCCATGACTCATGCAAAATGTGAGGCTGGAATATGATAACGGACAAATGCAGGAATGATATGTTCATTATGATGTTATGAAGAGATGCTTATGCGATGCATGATATGAATGCATTTTACGGACACGAGAGCCCGGAAAATTATCTCTTCTTACTTGCGCATTTGGGGGCGCAGTGCCCCATGTGTACAATTAAGAAGGTGATATGGACCTTCCGGCTTCCCGTGACAAAGGACGAGACCAACATACAATGCATGCAAGAGATAAAATGTGGGAGTGACTTGATTCGCACTAATTTTTAGAGTAAAAACGTGGGATAAACTCATTTTTTTCAAAAAGTTATAACTAGTCAAGATCTGAGCGACAATACAAACTTCCTAGCGGTTTCTAATCATATGGTCCATTAAGTCTATCATATGCTGACAATAGCTGAGAAGTCCGTGGATCTCCTTGGGGGCGGAGTAGGTGTCCGCCATTGCTTTGGCCTTGGCTAGCAATCGGGGAAGTTCTTGACTCTTATTCAAAGTAAGAGCAAATCGGTCCATCCACATTGTTGCCTCTTGGTGCAATGAATCAATTACCCTTTCCCTTGCTTCCCTTTCTGCTCATATCTTGGCGTACTCATCCTCTAGCCTTTGCTCGTGAGTCGCCGCTAGATTTAGCTTCTCTTTGCACTTATCGATGATGGCCCACATATTCCCTTCAGTCTCGCTTAACTGTTGGGACAAATTTCTTTTCGACCTAAGGCAAACCTTTAGCTCGTCCTTCAAGATCATGCCTTTGACCCGTGATGATTCCTTTCACCTCTTCGTTCCAAGGCTTCAGCTGTGGCCATATTGACGTCCCTTAGTTCATCATACTCTTTTCAGACTTTGATGGCTATGGACTTGAACTTCTCTTCGACTACCCGAGCTCTTTCAAGCTCTGCCTTTAGGGCTTGTACCTCATCACTTTCTTCTGAAGCTTTAACCTCATCGTCTCTCACAGTCTTTAGATTTGGGAGCCAATCCAATCCTTGTGTTCGGACTCTCAGCCACTTATGATAGCCGCCGATGATCCCATTACTGCTTCCCCTAAGCTCTCTGTCCTTTCTTCACGCCGCATCCCATGCCTTGCGAACTCGTTGGAGTACCCTCGCGTTGTGGTCACCAAAACCCCGTGCGATGAAAGGCGTGATGCTTTCGTCTGATGGCACTCCTCTCATGGGGTAGCCAAGCTGTCTTATGGCGAGGACGGGATTATAATTAATACAACCCCTTGTTCCATCAAGGGAACATTTGGACATCCTTCGCATGAAGATAGAATCCTGATTCTTCCTTCCTTCTAGCGAGGGAACAAATTAACAGACGCCCCTCCATGCTAGCCAAGAGTTGGTCCCAATTCGCCTTTCCTTTTTCGACGCACGAGCGGTGACCTTGTAGCGGATAGACGGGCCTACCTTCTTGGAGAAAAGGGTGTGAAACCAGCCACACATAGAGAGCCAGTGCACAACAAAAAATTCTTGCGTCGCTCTTTTCACATCCCCGGTCGAACGTGTCATACATGGCCAAAATGGCGACGACCGGGCTTTCCTTGCCATGATGAAAGGCGAGGAAAGCGTCAATCACTGCTAGGTCCACTAACCCTTCCATATTCGAAAAGAGGACAACTCCAAAGATCAAAAGCGCCAAGATGTCAATAAAAGAAAGCCCATTCGCCTTGATTTTCCAAGGCCTTTGCCCTTTCCTCCAAACACTTCCTTGATACTCCAACTACCCCATTCCTATTTTGCTTTACCTGGTTCAACTCTTGTGCTGAGATTTTCACTACCTTGGCAACTCTTGTCGTGGAGGGATAGAACCAGAGAAAAGATATGGCTTCCTTCCTCCCAGTGGGCATCCCAGGATCTCTTCAAACTCTTTCACAGTCGGCACTAGCTGGAAGTCCTCGAATGTGAAGCACCTTAGGGGCTGGTCATAATACTGGGAAAGGGATGCAATCGGTTCCATGGAGACTTCTACCCTAGCTAGGTCCCAAATCTTACCATAGGCTTTGTGGAAGGCTTGCTGTTGAAGTTGACCCATTAATTGCCCCAACTCTCGTAAACTAGTGACCTCTAAGCTCTTGATTTTGACTTGATAGAACCTCTTTTTAAGCGAAGGCTTTTGACTTGATCCCATGTTTTACTAAAGTGAAATAAAATCTAGTCCGAATCAAAACTCCGACATCTATCATGGGTGGAATGGATGAATGCATGAAGAAATGCATATGACATAGATGCAATTTACGAATACCGGAGCCCGAGAAATTGTTTCCTTGTTGGATACAACGTTTGGGCAGCGTGGCACCCAACGTATGTTTTTAAGAAGGCGACACGGACCCTCCGTCGGTTTGCTAAAGTGAGGGGATCAAAGACGAAACCCACGCATGATGCATATGCGAAAGGCACAACACGGGGATGTACATAGTACGACAATATTCACAAACAAATATAAGCAAGAGGGTATATGATACTTATGCATGGCAGTGTGAAAAATGGCACGCAGCGTGTTTGCTCCGTGCCCCTATTTAAGGGACCTATAAGGGAAAGAGCTAACTAGGCTTTTAGTGATAACCCCCAAGGTAGTCATATCTCTCTTGATGGTTTCTAGAGGTATCATCCCCTTCGAAGAACATACTGCAGCAGTAGGGACTACTAGCAACAATATGTTTTCAAAGAGAAAAACTCTAGATGAGGGTTCAATGTAATCAAGCAAGTCGGAGACCTAGCATGATCACGGATTCACCTCCACTCCTTATGTTCCCACGAACCCGGGTATAGGGCCCCTTTCTCAACTCACCGTGTGTGCAAATAGTGTTAGTGTTTGTGTGCATCAAATGAATAAATATTTACCTCATGCATACAAAAAATGCACTAAAAGCAATAAAGAGTTTATATACACAAGAACATAATGAAGGGAAACCAACAAAGGGATAAGTCACGGTAAAACATTGCACAAGATTAAATGGCCTAACTCTCTAAAAACTGTCCCCAGTGGAGTCGCCAACTGTCGCAACCTACCCTTCGGCGGGAGGGCGACGCGTGACTCGCGGGATGCGTGTTCCACGAAAGGAATACGCGTGGAGTCGCCACCAACGTTTATTTGAGGAAAACGTCGGAAAAACCGGAAAAGACGCGATCTGCGAACTTTTAAGTGAAAGGTTCGGGAGTTGTATTTACGCACGGGGAAGGTATTAGCACCCCACACGTCCGTCCCAAGGGACGACAGCCTTTAATCGAATGTGCAAACATGACTTTGATTTTTTATGTTCCCTTTTTATGTCTCTATATCCTTTATACCCTTTTTATATTTTTCTCTTTTTGTGGTCGACAAGTTAAGTGAAAGGTTCGGGAGTTGTATTTACGCACGGGGAAGGTATTAGCACCCCACACGTCCGTCCCAAGGGACGACAGCCTTTAATCGAATGTGCAAACATGACTTTGATTTTTTATGTTCCCTTTTTATGTCTCTATATCCTTTATACCCTTTTTATATTTTTCTCTTTTTGTGGTCGACAAGGGTGTTTCCCTTTGCTCCTACGTATTCCTCAATTTGCGATGAGGAAATCAGACCTACGTAGTTCTTTCTTATCAAGTGATTCTTTTTTACTTAAAAGGTGATCATTTTAAGGCGTTGGACCTTGAAAATGATCCATTTTACTTAGTAAGAAATTTAAATGATAAAATTAAAAACCTATTTTTGTGGATGAGCTTGACTAGGCGAGTTGATTTTAGCCTTAGTTTCACATTAGTTATTAGTCAATTCGATTAAGAATGAGAAATCCCGAAGAGAAAAACATCCGATTGATTTTCCGCTTTATTTTACTAAAAGATATTTTTTTTGATTTATATTATTATTTTACCTCTTTTTTGATTTCCAACGTAGTTACGGCACGACCGAACGGTCGGAATTCATTTTAACCGAAGTTAACGGATAATACAATTCAAACGATCGGTGGAAATTTATTTTATTTTTAGTTTAAGCGAGAAATGACTTAAATAAAATGGCTTAAGCACGTCAAAAGGGGGTATAAAAAGTAAATGAAACGAGAATAGAAATACACAAAACACAATGTGGACCACCATGGGTACATAGAATGAATCGAAAAGCTTGGTTCGAGGTACTTACCCGTTGAAGATCGAAGAACGATGAAGAACGAATGAAGAACGTCGAAGAACGGTCGAAACCTTTGCGAAATTCTTTACGGAAAACGTTACGGAAACGTTTCGGAAGCGCCTCGGCTTAGATTTTCTTCACGGAAAAAATTTTTCCAAGCAAATTCGAAAGAGAGAGAAGTGCCTAAGGAGCTGAACCCTTTTCCTTCTCACTTCCTCCCCTATTAATAGCAAAATAGGGGAGATGCTTGCCGCCCAGCTCGCCCAGGCGAGCAGGGTTGCTTCCTCCAGAAGCAACAGCCTTCTGGAGGAATCTTCTGGAGGGCCCAAGTGGGCCTGGTTGCTATTTGCACCCCCATTTTTACTAAGTACACCCCCTGCCTTTTTTTTGGTGATTCTTTTTTCGTAAAGTTACGGAAACTTACGAATTTCATAACGATACTTGTTTTCTTTCCGTAATGTTACGGAACCTTGCGGATTACATAATCATCCCCTTTTTGACTTACGAAATGTTACGGAACCTCACTAATTATGCAACGATGCTTCCATTTGATTTCCGGGGTGTCACGGAACCTTTACGGATTGTGCATCAATATTTTCTTTTGTTTTTCGGCACGTCCCGGAATTTCACAAATTTCCTAATGATGGGTGCCAAGCACCTTACAAGGACCAAACAAAAGTCGCATGTCATCAAGCCAAGGTCCCCGGACGAAATTAGGGTATGACAGTATGACTTTTCAAAGATACCAACTTCATGGATGCTTGAATTTAATCTCTTAGTGCTTGTAATTCCATCTCTTTGTCCTTTTCCCTTTTAAAGGCACTCACAAGGGCAATGTCATAGTGTTTTTTCAGCAAAAAGAGAAAGATGTTTATCAGTATAAATTTATCATACTAGAGAAGCACAAAGACTATGCTTAATGGACAGTGCACAGTTAAATTTATGATACTAGAAGGGCCAAGGATTTCCCTCCAAATAATAATCACTATAAATCTATCCTACTTTCTACTTGTCTATAGATATACAACATGATTGCAAACAAGTAAAAGCAATATTCAATGAAGGAATTGAAGAAGATTTGGCTTGTAAAGACTATTCCAAAACGTGTGAAATCAGCTAGTGAGATATTCTAAGTATGTATCAAGTCCCTTTCTAATCTACCAACAACTAATATACACATAACAAAAATAAATACTATCTATTGACAAAATTATTCAAAGCAAGAGAAATTGTTTGGTGCCATCACAAGGTTCTTCTTTTTCCTTGGCCCGTCACTGTTGTTCTTAATTAGTGGAAGCAAACAATGCCACTGGGATGCTTGCCAAATTTTTACCAATCGGCTTTAACTTAGGTTTCCTAAATGGGGCTTTTGGAGTGTTAATTTCCTCAAGCCTAGTAGCACCCTCTATATCAAACGATTTAGGAATAGCTAAGGTTATGTTCTTTGGAGTGCTATACTCAAAATGCATCCTCCTAGCGACCTCAGCCAGCAATAGCAAACCCCAACACTTCAAAAATTAGAACAACCAATAGAATTTGAAGCAAAAATGAACCACACTGAACAATATTACTCCAAAAATTATCGCTTCTCTAATAGTTTTTGAAACTCAAACAAGTTGCTCTAAATCTTCATGACCGACACCATACAACACCCTTATCTAAAATTAATCCAAAAAAGAAATAAAAAAAAATAGATGAATTTGAGAATACGCATTACAAAATAAGGAATAAAAATTCAGGATTAGTAGATAGAAATTAAACATGAAATGGACATACTCACCAGAACATCAACAGGAAAAGCCTCAAGGCGAGACCTTTTAGAGTCAAAAGTGAATTTCTCACTACTCATTCTTCTCTTCAATGGATTCACCAATGTATTGTAGTTGAGATTAGAAGCTTCATTGTGTAATAACACAACCCTTTTCCTTCCAAGTGTTGTTGTATAACTATAACCCTCAAACCCTAATGCCATATTCAAATTCTCAAAATCTCACACGTTGAAACTTAACAGAGATAACAACCTTTTTCCCTAATATTTAAATACCAAACAAAGAATGAAATTTGTATGGAATAGGTCAAATAATGGTCCAAATATTCTAAAAAACTGAAAAAGGAAAATGTGAAAAATTCAAAAGATACCGTAATAGAATGTGTAGAAGAAGAATAGAGATAAAATGAATATGGTGATGAACAAATATAACTACCAGGCTATTGAAGAATTTGGGAACAAAATGGGTGAAAGAATTGGTTAAAAGTCTAAAAAGCCCTAATGTCGATAGCAGCATAATTGTGATAAGAACATGGTGGCGATGAAAGCACCACGACGATGTCCACAAGAGAGGTAAAGGGATGACGAGAGCAAGAGAAGTATGGGCAAGGCACATGGGGGTTCTAAGGGTAAGGGCAAGGCACACAATATCTGGAGTGGACTCAACACTTAGCTTTTAATTTTTAGATTCAATACGATGACGGTTCTCCAAAATCGTTTTTAAACTTGTCCTATCTATGATGATTTTCACCAAAATCATCATCGTATTGAGTATTTTTAGGTAAAACCATCATTAGCACATTCAATAATTTACAAAATTGCCGCTGGCCAAGATTTGAAGACGATTTTGGTACAACCGTCGTTGTTCCACCGTCTTTAAAAGCTTCATTTGTAGTTGTGCTTTTTTAATGAATGTATTAGAGGTGACTCCATTTTGGCGGGGATAGGGATTATAGGTTATTTAAATTAAATTGATCAATGTTAATCGTGGATTGTGTGTGTGACAATGAACAAGAAGGGTTCCTCTAGAAGAATTTGAGTTGAATTCATTTCGGTATATGTATAACTAGTATAATATCAGTGTGATTGATCGCATGGGTTACATTGAGTCTTATTCATATTTTAAAATTATTTATGTATAAATAATTAAAATAATATATTGTTACACTATTTTACATGTTTTAAAATGACATATTTTTTTGGTTAAAAAATCACATAGTTTTATGTAAGAATTAATGTCTTATGTGAGAAGCATGTGTATTATGTAGGGACTAATAAATAAATAATTAATAATTAAGGAATAAATTGTAATTGGGTTAAATTGGAGAAGTTTCTAGGAATAACTACTATTTGATGGGAGTAGTGGTTTAAAAAGGATTTAATCCCATTAACATGAAATGAGGTCCCTTTCTTGACAAAATAATGCTCTATTAAAATCCCTAGTCATCACGAATGTAGAGAGACATAAAGAATATTCAAGGGAGCGAAATATTGTTTCTCTCCTATTTCAAGGAATCAAAGCACACCGCACTATGGAGATGGTACACAATGTTTATCTATTATTTTTTAAAATCATGTATTTCATGATCCTACTGGTTTGCTATAATTGTTAATCTCGAGGACCTTTAAGATCTACTTGTGGTACCAAAGCATACATTATGAAATTATATAATTCTCTATTAATGATTTTTCTCCACAAATTTTATGAACCCTAATTTGCAAATTTAGGGATTTTTTGTTGTTGCATGTATTATTTTATTGGCATGCCTTTCATTGTTAATTATGTTTTCAACTACCTACTGCAAAATACGTACCTCCTTACGCACGCCTTTCCTTAAAGAGTTAATTAACTATCCCAAAACACATCCTCAATTTTATAAGTCTCTACCCCTCTCTAGTCGATCACAAAAAAAAGTGCAATTGTCTGAAATATTTGACAGCAATGAACTGAAACTCTTATGTTTTTACATTTTATAAAGGATTATGTTGATAAAATCTTGATTATAAAGAATGTCATGTTCTTAGGGGCAATAGGTGATAAACACACATGATCAGTTGTAGTGATTTCATTAGAGGCATTGGATTGGATAATATTTTTTTTTTATTGGTTATAGTGTGAATTAATGGTATATATGTGGCCTGAAATGAAATTAATGAAAATGGCTATGAATTGTTAATAGCAACATGCATATGCAGGCCATATATTTATTTGGACTTAAGTGTATCATGAATTCTTTTGTCACCAAATTGGCCAAATCTATAAGGTTATTTAATTTCAAATTAATGATTATTTCAATAACTAATAGAATGGTGGAATCTAAATCATATGATTATTGATTTATGGGTACATTGAAATTCATTGTTATAAGGAATTTATGGATCACCCAAAGGTTGATTAATTGTTCTTATAATTGCTGAATATAATAGGTAATTTGTGTGTACCATTGGTTTAATTATATACCCAAAGGTAGTAATTACTACTAATTGGTGCATATTTAATTTCCAAATAATGTTTAAATTTTTTATTAGTATCTTCATATATGTATGTTGTCTTGGTGTATCACCAAAATGAGAGCATCAACATACATTGATTGTTATCTGAATTAATTATGTGTATGACATGTTTTTTATGTCTTAAAACACTTATGTGAATTTTATTATGCCGTAAATTTTCTTGATTCACTGAATTCTCATGTATCATTTGGGCCAATTTTTAATGGACTCAATTTCTCTGGTTGGAATAAGCAAGTCCAATTTCACCTTGGTGTTTTGGATCTTGATCTTGCTATGTTGGAAGGGAAGCCTACTACTATTATTGATGCTAGTAGCAATAAAGAGAAAACCCATTAAAGAGCCTGGGAAAGATCTAACAGACTCATCCTAATGTCCATGAGAATGACTGTGGAAGACAATATTAAGGTAGCTCTCCCTGAGATCAATAGTGCTAAAGAGTTTATGGGGTTAGTGGGAGAGCTCTCTCAAATAGCTAATAAGTCTCTTGCTGGGACATTAATGAGTACACTTACCACCATGAAGTTTGATGGCTCATGTACTATGCATGAACATGTTGTTGATATGACAAACATTGAAACAAGACATAAGACCTTGAGAATGACTGTGAATGAGAACTTCCTTGTTCAGTTTTATTTTAAACTCATTACCATCTAAGTATGACCCATTCCAAATGAGCTATAATACCATGAAAGATAAATGGAATTTGCATCGATTGAACAATATGTTTGTTTAGAAAGAAATGATGCTTAAGAATCAAGGAAATCACTGTCCATTATGTAAGCCACCAAGGGAATCAAGGAGCTGGAAAGAAATTTGTGAAGAAGCATGGTAAAGGCCAAGGACCAATAGAGATTAATGACGGCTCTGTGCAAATCCAGAAGAAGGCATCAAAGGGAAATAATTGTCATTTTTGTGGGAAATCTGGACACTTCCACAAGGATTGCCCAAAGTGTAAGTCTTGGTTCGAATAGAAAGGTGAGCTTAATGCTTATGTATGTTTTGAATCAAATTTAACTAAGTTTCCCCATAATATATGGTGGATTGATTTTGAATGTACGACTCATGTTTCTAATACTATGCAGGATTCCTTACAATCCAAACCATAAGCCCAAATGAGAAGTTCATCTTCATGGGGAATAGAGTGAAAGCTCCAGTGGAAGAAGTTGGGACTTATTGTTTAAAACCCAACACTAGACATCATTTAGATTTACTAGAAACTCTTTATGTACCTACTTTATCTAGGATATTATTTTTATTATCTAAACTTGATGTTACTGGATACTCTTTTAATTTTGGTAATTGATGTTTTAGTTTATTCAAGCATAACCATCTCAATTGTATTGGTGTTCTTTGTGATGGTTTATATAAATTGAAATTAGATGGTTTATATGTTGAAACCATTTTAACTTTGCATCATAATATTGGTACTAAACGTAGTTTAGTGCATGAACGATATGATTTCTTGTGGGATAAACGTTTTGGTCACATTTCTAGAGAAAGGATAGAAATATTAATAAAGAATGAAATTATTCTTGATCTAGATTTTATGGATCTAAATATTTGTGTGGATTGTATTAAGGAAAAACAAGCAAAACATACAAATAAAGGAGCTACAAGAAGCACTCGACTTCTTGAAATTGTGCATACTAATATTTGTGGGCCTTTTCATGTTAATTCTTTCGAAAAGGCAAGATACTTTATTACCTTTATTGATGACTATTCATAATATGATTATGTCTACTTACTGCATGAAAAGTCTCAAACAATGGATGCCTTAGAAATTTACTTGAATGAAGTAGAAAGACAATTAGACAAAAAGGTGAAAGTTGTTAGGTCTGATAAAGATGGTGAGTATTACAAAACATACAATCAAACTAGGCAACACCTAAGTCTATTTGCTAAACTCCTTCATAAACGTGGCATTTGTGCACAATACACAATGCCTGGTACACCACAACAAAATGGTGTATTAGAAAGGCATAATAGAACTTGAATGGATATGGTTAGGAGTATGTTAAGCAATTCAACTTTACTTGTATCTTTGTGTATGTATGCCTTGAAAAATACCATGTATTTGTTAAATAAGGTTCCTAGTAAGGCAATTCCAAAGACACCTTTTGAATTGTAGATGAATAGGACACCTAGTATAAGGCACTTGGATGTCTAGGGTGGCAGACAAAAATAAGGATTGATAATCCACAAGAAAGAAAATTGGATGCAAGAACAAACAGTGGATATTTCATTGCTTATCCAAAAAATTCAAAGGGGTATATGTTTTATTGTTCTAATTATAGTATGAGAATTGTCAAAACTAGAAATGCAAGGTTCATTGAAAATGGTGAAATTAGTGGGAGTGCAGTTCCATGAGATGTGGAAATTAAAGAAGTTAGAGTGCAAGTCCCTTTAGCTTGTGCTTCTAATAATAAGGTGATTGCTCCTTTAGTTGTTGTTCGAAACAACAATGAAGAAGAGCAACACAATAATGAGCCTATGATACACAATAAACCTATTGTCAAAGAACAACAAGAAGTAGCATTAAAGAGGTCTCAAAGAGAAATGAGACCAACTATTTCAAAGACTATGTGGTATACCTACATGAAATAGAAATAGACTTAAGCATTGATGATAATGATCCAGTTTCATTTTTTCAAGCTATAAGCTGTGATAATTTTGAGAAGTGATTAGATGCCATGAAAGAAAAGCTAAATTCCATGGAACAAAATGGTGTTTAGGACCTCTTAGAATTGCCTAAGGGTTGTAAGAGAGTTGGTTGCAAGTGGGTCTTCAAGACTAAGCATGACTCTCATGGAAACCTTGAACATTACAAGGCTAGACTTGTTGCTAGGTGTCACAACCTGCCCTCCGGCGGGGGCACGCCACGAGACTCAAAGGTGCATCTTCCATTTGAGGAAAACGCGCGGAGTTGCCATCAATGTTTATTCGAGGGAAACATTGAAAAAACCAAAATGGAAAGGTTGAGGGTCTACGTATTTTTGAAAATGAGGGTTCGAGAGTAATTTACGCACGGGGAAGGTAATAGGACCCCACGCGCCCATCACAAGGGACGGCAGCCTCTAATCGAGTGTGCAAATCATGACTTCAATATTATTTATTTTCCCTTTTTTGTTTATTTTATATATTTTTTATTTTTTTGGGGTCGACAAGGGTGTTTCCCTTGCTCCTACGTATCCTCAAGTGCGATAAGGAACTCAGACTTATGTAGTTCTTTAAGGGGGGTTGAATTAAGATATTACAAACTATTTCCCCAATTAAAATTCTACTTTGATTTTAATGCAAGTTCCAGGTTCCCTTAAAGATAGATTTCTAAAAGATGATTCAAAATAACCAATCTGAATGTAAATGTAAAGCAACAATAAATAAAAGAGTTTAAGGGAAGAGAAAGTGCAAACTCAGTTTTATATTGGTTTGGCCACACCCTTGTTCCTACGTCCAGTCCCCAAGTAACCCGCTTGAGAGTTCCACTATCTTGTAAAAACCCTTTACAAGTTCTGAACCACACAAGGATAACCCTTCCTATGTGTTCAGATTTCTTTACAACAAGAGACCCTCGTTCTCTTAATCCCTTTTCAGAAGTAAGAAGAAGAGAAGAAGAAATCTCTCTTAAAAGAGATAGATTGAACAATGAAGCACTCAAATAATTCCTTATTGAATTGCAAGTGTTTTGGCCAAGGAATATTTTAGAGGATAAGACAATTTTGATTTTGAGAGGATAAGACTTTTTGTTTAGAAAAACTCTAAGCAAATTCGTGTTCCAAGTCACATATATATAGACCTTTGATGGCCATTCAAAAATCATTTGTCCAGATATGACTTTTGGAAATTATTTCTAAAAATCTCTTCTGGTAATCGATTAGAAGAATTATGTAATCGATTACAGGCTTTAAGATTTGAATTCTGACTGTAATAAAATGTTCGATAACTACTGGTAATCGATTACCATCCAAGTGTAATCGATTACACATTGTAAAATTTGAATTCAAATTTCTAATAGTTGTTATAAAGAGTTTCAAATGCTTGTAATCGATTACAAGACTTTTGTAATCGATTACATGTTTTCAAAACTTTTCAAAAACATTTTAAATGCATTCCAGGAAACAATTTGGCCACTGGTTATCGATTACCAGAGAGTAAATCTTTTGTAAAAAACATTTTAGCTTAAATTCTTTGGCCAAACCTCTTGCTGTTTCAACTTGGAATTTCCTAGAGATTATCTTGATCACATATCTTGAATTTCTTGGCTTCTTGTCTTGAATTAAACTTGAGAAGCGCACGATCCTTTGGCATCATCAAAACATTAAAATGTCTTTGCTTCTACAATCTCCCCCTTTTTGACGATGACAATTTAATTCCTAAAATCAAGATACAAGATAGAATATATACAAGATAGAACGTTCACTCATTCCATACTCCCCCTATGCTGAGGAGTCATCTTGTTGAGGTGGAGGAGAGGGAGTGCGTTCGTCTTGGGGAGGCTGCGCGTCCTTTTTCAACCATTTCCCATCCATGTCCTTACGGTATCCGAAGGAGATTACCGCACCGGTACCAATGGCAAAAGAGCATTTGACTTTCACAAAGGGCTCATTATCCAAGGGAATTTGAAAATGATGAAGAAACAAAGTAACAAGTTGTGGATAAGGCAGAGGTGCATTTGACCGCTTACGCATGCGGTATCTGATCAAATAAACCCAGTCGATCGGACAACTGGTGAGAAAAGCCCACATCAATATTAAATCCTCTTCAGAGGGTTGAGAAAACTTTGATGATCTGGGTAATAAAATGCGAACAATGATGTAGTGCATGATGCAACAATCAAATGTCATTGAACAGGCAAGCAGCCTGCCAGTCATATCCGCCTGATCATTGCAGACCATACGGCGGGCATCAAGACTGGAGTAATCAAACTTCTAGTCATCAACAATAGTGCCCTCAAAAGGTGCACCTTGACTTGGCAGATGTGTCAATGAAAAGAAAACAGATTCATCAATAACCATTGATATGCCATGCACCTCAGAAATTGATGTGCTACCCTGAATTTGCAAATTTGAATAAAAGACTCGGACTAATTTAGGATAATGTGGTAATTTTAATGACATAAATGGAATCAGACCAGTGTTTTGAAACACTTGATAGCAATCAAATGCTTCCCTATCAAAGAATTCTAGGTCAAGATATTTGGGATCAAGAATTTGATGAGATTGAAAGAGAGAGTAGTACCGGATACGCTGTTCATCAGATGAAAACAGTGTAGAGGATGACAAAGAGGGTGGAATTGGTGTCGGGGATGCTCCAAGGGCTCCAGGATGAGGTGTCGTAGTTGCCGCAGTGGAGGAGGAGGATCCCTTTGTTGGATCAAGTGCCCTTAGAATAATTAAGAAGGGGGGGGGGGGGTTGAATTAATAATTAATGAACCTTTACTAATTAAAAAAAACCTATCCTACTTAATGTTACTAGATTTAATTAGGCTTTTACTACAAAGTAAAGAAAGTAAAGAACAATAATTGAAACTTAACCAAAAGTAAAAGCGATAATTAAAATGCACAACGGAAATTAAAGACTGTAGGGAAGAAGAAGACAAACACAAGAATTTTATACTGGTTCGGCAACAACCCGTGCCTACATCCAGTCCCCAAGCAACCTGCGGTCCTTGAGATTTCTTTTCAACCTTATAAAAACCTTTACAAGCAAAGATCCACAAGGGATGTACCCTCCCATGTTCTCTTTGAATAACCAAGTGGATGTACCCTCCACTTGAACTGATCCACAAGAGATGTACCCTCTCTTGTTCTCAGTTACAACAACCCAAGTAGATGTACCCTCTACTTGTACCACAAAGGATGTACCCTCCAATGTGTTAGACAAAGTTCTCACGCGGTTAGTTCTTTGAATCTTTGTGAAGGGGAAACAAAAGATATCTCAGGCGGTTAGTCCTTTGAAATATTTTGTTTAAGGGAAAGGGAAGAATCAAAAGAATTCTCAGACTGTGTCTTTTTGAATTCTTTGAAAAGGGAGAAGGGAGACACAAAGGAATTCAGGTGGTTAGTCCTTTGTTCTTTTGGAAAAGGGAGAAGAGGACACAAAAAGAATTCAAGCGATTAGTCCTTGTTGAATTCTTTTTGGCAAAGGGAGAAGAGAATAAAAAGATATAGAACACTTTTGTTTTCTATGAAAGAACAAGGTTTGGAAACCAGAAAACTTGGAAAGCTTTTGGCAAAGGAAGAAGAAGAAAGATAAGTAGCAAAGGTTTCAAGATTTCTCAAAAGTTGTTCAAGAAATTCTAAGTTGTTCTCAAAAGTTGTAAAAGTTGTTTGAATGCAAGTCACGGTCTTGCTTTTATAGACTCTTCATGTCTGGTCAAGAAAACTATTGGAAGAGTTATAACCTTGAGAAAAACCTGAAAACCATTGGAAGAGTTACATCTCTTGACTTTTTATTCAAAACTTGTCACTGGTAATCGATTACCAAAACCATGTAATCGATTACACAGCATTTTATGAAAAGATATGACTCTTCACAATTTAATTTGAATTTCAACGTTCAGATACACTGGTAATTGATTACCAATATATTGTAATCGATTACACCATTGGAAAATCAATTGGAATGTTGCAAATTCAGTTAAAAGCTTTTGAAATCAAACTTTACCACTGGTAATCGATTACAGGAAACTGGTAATCAATTACTAGAGAGTAAAAACCCTGGTAACTTAGAAAATTTTGAGAAAAACTTTTCTTGTAAAACAAAATTGTGCTATGTTTGATTTTTAAAAAATATTTTCAATACTTCCCTTGTGAAGTCTTCTTGATTTCTTCTCTTGAATCTTGAATTCATCTTCTGTTGAATCTTGAATCTTCTTGATTTCTTCTCATGAAACTTGAAATTAATCTTGATCTTGAACTTGTTGACTCAATCTTGAAATCATTCTCTTGGGCTTTTTGTCATCATCAAAACTACTTGAATCAACTTGATTCATCATCATGAAGCTTGCTTCTACAATCTCCTCCTTTTTGATGATGACAACCCTGAAATCAAGAAACACATAACATTATTTTTTCCTAGTCGATCACTCACTTAATTCTCCATATTCTCCCCCTTTGTTTTTGAGTTTAAGCTTCACTTGAAATTAAATTACTTAATTATATGAGTTCTTGATTTAATCCCTATTTTCTATCCCCCTTTGGCATCAACAAAAAGCCAAAGTGTGTAAAACATACATGATTTAAAAAAAACATACACATAGAATCCATTGTAAATCAATCATAAAAGATTCTAAACTAATCATGAAGCAAGACATGAATAAACCAAATTAAAATGTAAACCACATAGTCATATAACATAATTCATAAATGTTCAGTCATACTAAGCAAATATTAAAAGAAATACTAAATGTTCAAAAGTCATAATAATATAGCCAAATACACGGCTAGAAATCAAAGTACTAATAATACTAAAGATTAATAAAGTCTAAGATGATGGGGGTGGTGGTGGTGGTGGTAGATCAAAGCATGTGCGGATGTACGTGACATCTCCTTCAACCTTGGTGATCCTTGAGTCCATCTCATCGAATCGCATGTCCACTTGTAATTCCAAAGCATCAAACCTTTCACCAACATAGGTTTGAAGACCATCGAACGTGTCCAAAATTCTCTGAAGAAGAGAGGAATTCTCTCCAACTGGTAAGTTTCCTTCATCATCAATGGGTTGAACCTGTTCAAATATGTCCTTAACATTGTAACCGCTTAGATTCCCATATGCTGGAAAGTCATTAATGGTACAAAAAATCATTGCACGCATTTGAAAAGTCTTCTTGCGAAAGCCATCAAACACTAAAACCCCCTTGTCCCACAACTTTGTGAGGTCTTCAATCAATAGACTTAGATAAACATAAATGTCATTTCCTGGCTGTCTTGGGCCCGATATCATCATAGACAACATCATGTATTTTCACTTCATGCACAACAAAGGAGGCAAATTGTAAATTATTAGTAGAATTGGCCATGAACTGTGTTGAGTGCTTAAATTGCCATATAGATTCATTCCATCACTGGCTAGTCCAAGCCTAAGATTTCTTGCCTCTTTGCCAAAATCTAGAAACAAACCATCAATCTTCTTCTATTGGGAGCAATCAGCCGGATGACGGACCATTCCATCAGAGTTTCTCCCATTTGCATGCCAGGTAAGGTCTTTTGCGTCATCTCCATTAGCAAAAAGACGCTTAAACCTTGGAATGATGGGAAGATACCACAACACCTTTGTTGGAGGGCCCTTCTATGAGTTTTCATCAGAACTGTAGTCCTCATCATCCTTCACTTTGTATCATGGTGCCCCACACCTAGGGCATTTGGACATTTCTTCGAATTCATGCTTGTACAGTATGCAATCATTCGGACAAGCATGAATCTTCTAATACTCCATACCCATCGGACACAGTATCTTCTTGGCCTGATAGTAATTTTTAGGCAACATGTTTTCCTCTGGAAGCAGATCGTGCACTACTTGAAGCAGTGAACTAAAGCTTTTGTCACTCCACCCATATCTGGCCTTGACATTAACCAGACTTAACACCGCCGACAATAGCGTCAAGGAATTCTTTCACCCCGTATACAAAGACTTCTTTGAATCACTTTGCAATCCTTCATACATAGGGGCATTTGCTTGCTGAAAAGACTTTTGTCCAAGGTCACGAATCATATCCTCCAAGCGATCTCCCATTTCTACATCAAACGGTTCAGATTGGAATCCACTCTACCTGTCTGTCAGTTCACCATGCCATATCCACGCCGTGTAATTCTTCTTAATCCCATCACACAATAGATGCTCCCATATGTCATCCAGTATTTGTCATCTTCCATTCAAAAAATTGATGCAAGGACAATAATATTTTCCGTCCTCATCCGGTCAACTTCTTTCGGAGGCAAATTGCAAGAACTCTTCGATGCCTTCCTCATATGCAGGGCTCATGCGACTTTCAGTCATTCAACATCGATCCATCTAAATAATAACTCTATGATACTCACAAAGTTTTTCGATGCATAAAAATCTCACTTTTTTATGATAAGTGTGGCCCTATCCCATCCAGGAAGACCTTTTTTATGGTAGCTTCATACCTCAAGGTTAATTCTATTTTGTTAAATTTAACAAAATTTTGGCAGCATTTCGCATTGGTCTCCAAGTACACGACATGAAATCGGTGAAATTAATTTACCGATAATCAAGTATGCACTCAGAGAACAACTAGAAATGTATTGTACCGAAATTTCATCAAATTCAACAAAATATTGTTAACCTTAACGCATGAATCTACCATAAAAATATGAGTCTCCCCAAATTGTCCAAACGGACAATTCAAGATTAAATACAATGATTAATGCAAACTGTCCGCAAGAATCATTGCATTCAGTCTCAAACGGGAATCTAAGGTTCACTCATTATGAACAAAAGTTGTATCTAAAGCAAAGTACATTAATGACATACAACAACATACAAAATCTAAATTAACAAAATTAAGCATCAAAATTGATTGCAAACTTTCGTAACTGTGATGATGATCAGTATAGTGTCTAGGAACAAATGTCGTGATCACGATGCAAAGAACTAGGTAAATAGTGCCTGCAATTTAAATATTTCATTGGTAAGTAGGTATATCATGAAGTAACACCAATGGACTTGCTGCAAGCTACTCAAAGTTATATAGTTTCTGAGCAACTTGCTTAAGGTAATGTATTTGTCATGATTTTCAATCCTTAAGGTTTTGGGGTAAGGATACACTGATGCCTTTGTTCATATTAAGATATAGATAATAATGCATATATATATATATAGGGGGGTAGTTGTCCATGGCTATTACTTTTGGTTTAACAAAGCTTGTACATCATTGTAGATAGCTATCCTGCATTATATATATGTTGATATGACTATCATGGATTATAGACAACTATGCTGGACTTGGAGTAGCTACATTTGGTTGGACTTGGACTTCTCTTTATTGGTTACCTAATTATAGCTACTCAGATTCAAACAGATTGAAGCTGGAGTTGTGTGCCAGTGTTTGATTTTATCATGGGAAGTGTTCAATGAGATGGGAACTCAGGATACATTGTGTTGGACAATGGTCAATATGTATTCAACGTGTGGTGACATTGATGAGGCACAAGTATTGTTTGATGGGGTGAGGGTCAAAGATGTGTCTACTTATGATTCCATGATTGGAGGAGTGTGAGTGTTGCCAAAATGCATTTTCTCATTCAGACAGATGCTAGAGATATCCCTGTTGCACCTGAAAAGTCTGTTGTTGCATTTAAAAATGAGAATCCAACAGTTTCAGTGCTAGAGAAGAAAGAAATATATCTTCTTCCTATTGTACGGATGAGCAATTTGCTGCATTCCCAGATAGATGCCATTCTAAGTGAAACAGGTATAGAAATAATTGCAACCTTGAGATTGTATTGTGGAAGCAGGGGTGTATTGGAGGTTGTTATCCTAGCCTTTGTTTTCATTCCGCAGAATTTATATCTGGTGAATTTCTATATATAGGTTGGTACAGTTACTCTAGTTTCTTGTGAATTTGTGGGCTGCATGCAGGCTGTAATTTTTACATCCTATTCCATGAAGAATGATACAGACTTCCCAATTTATGTTCTTGAAACTAAAAGGTCACCTTTATCCAGGTATTTCCACACTTTTAGACAATTAATATAAGCATTAGTTGTAGTGGGGGTGGGAAAGTCTATGAAGGTTGTTAACATCAACAAAGATGCTGATCAAATGCCTCTACAAGTAGAAGAAGAAGATCTGAAATGGTCTTAGTATCTTAACACCCTCTCAGCTGGTTTTCTTCTTGGGCATTTGGGAATTTATATGTCATAATTTTCAGACAAAGTTACCAAGCATGGATCCCCATGAACAGCTGAACACAAAATCAAAGGATACAACTTTTCGGTCAATGTATTTAGAAATAAATACCATGCGTTTAAAATCTTAGGAAACTAATTAATTTACTTGAATACATTTTATTAGACACATACAATTCATGGTTAGAAAGCAGTTCAAGTTATAACCATCTCCAAGTACTGCCAAATTTTAAACAATTAAAACAGCCACTCCAAGGTTCCTTTTTTATTTTTAATTTCATGTGTAAAACTAATTTTTTTTAAACGCCACACAAGCCATGGAAAATCAGAAGATCAAAGTTGCCCAAGTGATTCAACAGATGGGGGAGTCTGGCCTTAAGCCAATTGCTTTTGCTTATACACAAAGAGATGGAGAACAACTTCGGCAAGAAGAACTGATCTTGTTAGGACTGATAGGTCTCAAATGCACTACTAGTCTTCAATCCATAAAATTACCTTTGGAAAATGTAAAAAATGATGCAAATATACAGATGAAACTGGTCCCGAAGGATGACATCATGGGAGTGAAACACATAGCTTCTGGACTAGGACTAGAACAGGCTATTGTGCATGAAGGAAGAAAAGTTATAAATTTGAATGAGGAAGCTAGTATACAAAGTGGATCAGTCCATGTAATGGCAAACTTGCATCCTGAAGACAAACTTCTACGATACATAGACTTCTTGCTTATGAGTACATGGCTAATGGTTCATTGGATAAATGGATATTCAACAAGACCAAAGAGGAATTTGTGTTGGATTGGGATACAAGGTATAACATAGCACTTGGAACAAAAAAGGACTTGCTTATCTACATGAGGATTGTGACTCAAACATTATTCATTGTGACATCAAACCAGAAAACATGCTCCTAGATGATAATTTCAAGGTCAAGGTTTTTGATTTTGGTTTGGCTAAGCTTATGAAATGTGAACAAAGCCATGTTTTCACAACACTTAGAGGCACTAGAGGGTATCTTGCACCTGAGTGGATCACAAACTGTGCCATATTAGAGAAAAGTGATGTTTATAGCTATGGTATGGTGTTGCTAGAGATCATTGGGGGGAGGAAAAACTATGATCCCAGTGAAACCTCAAAGAAATCCTATTTCCCATCTTTTGCTTTTAAGATGGTGGAAGAAGGGAATGTGATAGAGATTCTTGACTCAAAGGTGGAAACTTATGAAAATGATCAAAGGGTTCACATTGTTGGGAATGTTGCATTGTGGTGCATACAGGAAGACATGTCTCTTAGGCCTTCCATGACCAAAGTTGTCCAAATGTTAGAGGGTTTATGCACTGTTCATAAGCCACCAACTTGTTTTGTCTTAGGTTCTCGATTTTCTTCAACTAGTGAGGTTGGCACTTCTTCAGGGCCATCAGATTGTAACAGTGAAGCCAATCTTTCTGCTGTTCGGCTTTCAGGGCCAAGATAATAGAAGTTGTAACATTTTTCTTTTTTTTGTGTCTATTTTTAGGATGTTGTTAAGGAAATTGGTATCAAATTTATCATTAGGCAGGGGCAATTGCTAGCAACAAATAGAGGTCATTAACTCAAGCACAAGATTGTTGGAAGCAAAGGAAAGGCCATAGGCATTGATTGATTTGGAGCAAGTGCTCCAGCAGGAAAAATATACAAGGAGTTTGGTATCACCAAGGAAGTTGTTATTGATGTTGCCAAAGAACTTTCGTACATATAAGAAAAGAAAAATGCCTAAAATTGATTCTAAATTTAAATACAAAATATTGGCATGCCTGGTAGACTAGAACATCGAACATTTCAGCAAAAAAAATTTATAGTAACAGCTAACAAGGTTTCAGGCTAAACAATCCAAAACAAAATGCGATAAAATGGTTTTTCAGATTTCACCTCAATAAACACAGCTGATGCTTCACGTGGTTGCAACTTTTGAACCACCTCTACAGCTACTTCCTGCAAGAAACAACATAGATTATCAACAATGATGGGTAAATATTAGGAACTGGAATTAAGTTAGGGCTGAAATTAACAATGGGGGGGGGGGGGGACAAGACATTGTAGTAAAGCTGATTAATTTCCACAACTAGCAGGCAGTGTATCCTCAGACTCAGAGGATCAATTTCAGAGCACCGCTGCCACTTTCTCTCAAAGTAAAAGGTTTCAAATTATTATTAAGCTAACATTTTATAAGACCGCGTTAGCGTTAATGTTTAACGTTGGTGAATACCAAGCTGCTAGAAGGAAAGCTGAAAGCTAAAAGTTGGTTTCAAATTATTATTGAGCCAGTCATGTATTTCCAATTTAGTCAAAAGTTAGAAAATCACACACATAGCACTTTTATTTTTTTTTTAATCTTATATTCATAAGAAGGAAAGCTGAAAGCTTCCTGTAGACAACTATGTTATTAACTAACCATTTGGTCTTCAATAGAGGAATCAAAACTCAACAGTCTGCTAGAAGGTACAGGATAATCAGCTAGCACTTGAACTTCTGGCCATGCTTCTAGAATTGTAGGGGCACGAATAAAAAATCCACAAAATGTTTCAGGACCTCCTTCCTTGGAGACAAGCTCTAGCACTGAAAGCTCTACCTCAAAGATTTGAATCTAAATAAGTATGTAATTTAGTTAAATGTTATCCAAATTATCAAAGTGCACAAAAAAATTTGTTTCCTTCTCACTTCAAAGCTCTACCTCACGGAAACAATTTTTCCAAGCAAATTCGAAAGAGAGAGAAGTGCCTCAGGGGCTGAACCCTTTTCCTTCTCACTTCCTCCCCTATTTATAGCAAAATAGGGGAGATGCTTGCCGCCCAGCTCGCCCAGGCGAGCCAGGTTGCTTCCTCCAGAAGCAACAGCCTTCTAGAGGAATCTTCTGGAGGGCCCAAGTGGGCCTGGTTGCTATTTGCACCCCCATTTTTACTAAGTACACCCCCTCTACTTTTTTTTGGTGATTCTTTTTTCGTAAAGTTACGAAACTTACGAATTTCGTAACGATACTTGTTTTCTTTCCGTAATGTTACGGAACCTTGCAGATTACATAATCATCCCCTTTCTGACTTACGGAATGTTACGGAACCTCACTAATTATGCAACGATGCTTCCATTTGATTTCCGGTGTGTCACGGAACCTTTACGGATTGTGCATCAATATTTTCTTTTGTTTTTCGGCATGTCCCGGAATTTCACAAATTGCCTAATGATGGGTGCCAAGCACTTTACAAGGACCAAACAAAGGTCGCATGTCATCAAGCAAAGGTCCCCGGACGAAATTAGGGTATGACAGTTACCCCTCTTTACTTGTCTTTTATTGGAGATAAAAGGAAAGTAAAGATAAGACACTAATTTCGTTCCTCTTGATTGACGAGAGTCGCGGGTGACCATAAAATCTCCGCATGCAAATGACTTGTTGTTCCCGAGGGAACAAAAGGTGCAGAAGACGATGTCAGTCTCTGCATGCTATCAAGCAATCTGTCTTACAGATAGCAAAAGAATGTTTATACGGATAACCACTCGGGTATTTCCGCCCGTCAGCGTGACTCAAAAGTCAATATGACAGATCTTGTGAGTGCGGAAGATGATGTAAATCTCCGCGTGTCAACGGGCTTGTCGGCCACGATTGACGAAGGGTGCAGAATGACCAAATTTTGTCTCTGCGTGCCATCGGACACGACTGTGTCTGAATGGCAAAGGGGTGCGGAATGACCAAATTTTGTCTCCGCATGTCATCGGGCCCGCCGCCTCTGGATGACAAAAGGGTGCAGAATGACCAAATTTTGTCTCTGCGTGCCATCGGACACGACTGTGTCTGAATGGCAAAGGGGTGCGGAATGACCAAATTTTGTCTCCGCATGTCATCGGGCCCGCCGCCTCTGGATGACAAAAGGGTGCAGAATGACCAAATTTTGTCTCTGCGTGCCATCGGACACGACTGTGTCTGAATGGAAAAGGGGTGCGGAATGACCAAATTTTGTCTCCGCATGTCATCGGGCCCGCCGCCTATGGATGACAAAGGGTGCAGAATGACCAAATTTTGTCTCTGCGTGCCATCGGACACGACTGTGTCTGAATGGCAAAGGGGTGCGGAATGACCAAATTTTGTCTCCGCATGTCATCGGGCCCGCCTCCTCTAGATGACAAAAGGGTGCAGAATGACCAAATTTTGTCTCTGCGTGCCATCGGACACGACTGTGTCTGAATGGCAAAGGGGTGCGGAATGACCAAATTTTGTCTCTGCATGTCATCGGGCCCGCCGCCTCTGGATGACAAAAGGGTGCAGAATGACCAAATTTTGTCTCTGCGTGCCATCGGACACGACTGTGTCTGAATGGCAAAGGGGTGCGGAATGACCAAATTTTGTCTCCGCATGTCACATGACCTCAGGGTCAGTATGACAGATCTTGTGGGGCGGCCGACAAAAGCAAGGCTCTTGGTCCTACATATCCTCCAATGAGGAACTCAAACCTACGTAGTTCTAAATAACTTGTGAGACTTGAAAAAGTCTCCACCGGAAGATGCTGACATCTCCGGAAAGGGCGCAGATGACCACATTGGCCTCTGCTCATCAATCACACTTGGGGTCACTGAATGACGAGGTGCGGATAACCGTAAGGTGTCTCCGCGGGCTACCAGCTCTTGGGTCATGACAACAAAAGGTGGTGTGGTCGACAAAAGCGAGGCTCTTGCTCCTACGTATCCTCCAACGAGGAACTCAGACCTACGTAGTTCTGGATAACTTGTGAGACTTGAAAAAGTCTCGGTGTTTTCTTCACTAAAATGCAAACATGCTTTAGCAAAGAGACAAATATTCCAACTGATTAGAGCAGCATATGCTTTTTTGAGTGACAAACAATACGTCTACCAGGGAAGGAGAGTCTGCTAATGGAATCCCCCATAACCATAAATGAGATTTTGGATGTTAGCTTTTCGTTTCTAAATGACCATTTAGAGGAAACACTGGGTTCGACACAGGTAAGTGTTTTATCCTATTTCCGAACCATAGATATGTCATGACTTAACCTTGCAAATTATTTCCTATCAAATCAAAAATTACATGCGTGATCATGGATCAATAGGGCTTCCCTTGGGAATGGGTTCTTTTGGTGGGTTTTTCGGCTTTTGTGTGTTTTGGCTTTTCCTTTTCTGTTTTTGTTTGACGCGAGGCGAGCAAGTCACCGACGCATAGGATTTTGGTTGGTAATCAAATGGAGAAGACCACTTTTAGGTTATGGTTTCCTTTTCTTTCTTTTGTTCATTTGGTGACAATTCTGTATTGTTCAGATATTGTCTGGTCCAAAGACCTCTCTGCACATTTCTTCTATTTTCTTTCGATCCTTGATCAGGAGCTTTCTTTCCTTCTTCTTCTTTTTTTCTACTTTCTCCCATTCTTTGATTGGGAATTTCCTTTCTTTTCTTTTTGCTTTCTCCCACTCTTTGATTGGGAATTTCCTTCTTTTCCTTTTTTGCTTTCTCTTTGATTGGAAATTTTCCTTCTTTTCTTTTTTGCTTCCGAGGGTAAGGATTGACATTCTCACCCTGGGTCAAGGTTTATGGTGAGTCAGGATTTTGGCTCAAGGTTTGTAGAATGGCTAGACATGATACATGTCGGGGCTTGGTTAGGCTCAAGGATAAAAAGGGATGCCCCACATTATTTCCATGACACGGAATGCAAAAATGATGATTTGGAAACTTTATGCAAAACTGGTCATGCATGCACCTATGCGGACACTCAAGTGTCAAATTTTTATGGTCACGTGATGCTAAGGCTCAGGATTCATTTCCTCTATTTTAGTCAACCCAATGTTTCCAAAATATGTTCTTTTATCCATTTGTGCATTCATCTGAGTCCATTTTGGGCATCCGAGGAAATTTCACAGCGTTCACCCTTCGGGTGTACACACATTTTTTTCAAAAATTGGTTATGATCAGTGAATTTTTTCAAAGAAAAGTTGGAAGTCATCTCTTTTCAAAAGCATGTCGGTTTTTCAGCTAGACAACTTATTTTTCCTTTCCCCATCTTTTTTCTTACTTGCTTTCTTTTTCCTTATTTGCTCTCTTTTTCTTTATTTGCTCTTTTTTTTCCTTTTTTTCTTTTCTATTTATTTTTATTTTTATCATGATTTTTGTTTGTTTTACATATATTTTTTTTGGACGATGTTCCTAAACGAAGAACTCTACACGGTTCCAGAATTTCAAACATCATTGATAGTAATGATATATAAACACTAACGCAACAATCCAAACAAAAATGTATGCGCTGTACAAATGACAATTGAAACAACAAAAACAAACATTAGTCTCTCAAGTCAAAACAATAACATAACATAAAAATGATAAACGATATATGAAAGAAAAACATGAATCTGGGGATCTCCCAGTCATGTATCTCCACTCCCTCCCAAGAAGTCAAGCAAATCGGCCATCTCCTCGTCCTCGTGGGCCTCCTCGCCATCGCCGGGAGCTTCTAGGGGTGCCTCTCTTGCTTGGGCCTCGGGCCAATCTCCGGGCCATGCGACCTCTGCCCTGAACTGGTCTGGAGTAGGGCATGAAAAAGAAGCGAAGCCCTGGCTCTGCATGCTGAGGCTCATCTGGTACAGACAATCATGGGTCTGTACATGTGCCCGGTGGTTGGCCGCCTGCTGGCGAACCAAATGCCGTAAATACTGCTCCATGTCAAATGCCCCAGCCTGGCCAGCCTGATGAGGTGGTGGTGGTGGCGCGCCTGCAGCCTGTGGAGCATCACCCTGAGCCTGTCTCTGGGTACAGTACTTCTCAATAAAAGCCCGGGTGATGGGCGGCCGAATTACCTTGGTAGGTGCAACGGGGACTCCAAATGACTGGCAGAGTCCTGTGATCAGTGCGGGAAATCCCAGGGCCCTGTTGGACTTATCTGGGTCCAAAGGGTGCCTGGTAGGCGCCATACCTGCAAAAATATAGATGGCATCAGCGATTAACTGAGCCACATGGATGCTCATCCGCGTTAGGATGGCGTACACCAGCTGACACTTCGGCATGGGGAGGTCGGAATTATGATCGGTGGGCAGGATGTTGCTGAGGAGCAACGTCATCCATATCTGAGTCAGGGTGATCATGTTGGTGCGCATGATTCGCACTCGCCTCCCTGCAGCAGTCCGGGCAAAATCCTGCCCCGGTATACATAGTAACTGGGCGATGGCCTCCTCATCGAACCCATCAGACCGGTTCCTCCTCTGGCCATACTCGCATTCCTGGCCCTCTTCCAACACCAACGGATATCCCAGGAGCTGGCCGATAGCGTCGGCATCAAACGGGATCCACTGACCCCTTACCCAGGACCTCATGTCACGCACGCCCTCCTCTGTTGGCCAAGCATTGGCATAAAATTCGAGGACTATTTCTGGATCGAACTTGGCCATGGGAGTAACCAGTGATGTCCACCGCCGGCGCCCTATCTCCTCCTGGAAATCAGTATACTCGTCGTCTCTGAGCTGGACGCGTCGCTCTCGGAGAAACGACCATCCCTTGATGGCCTCGAAGCGCTGCTAGTGTACTGCGCTCCTAAAGCGGTGACTGTCATACTCAGGAGCGGAACTAGTTCCTTCGGCCGCCTTATCCTTCCTGGACCTCTTTGAGGCAAGCTTCCTCGGGGCCATTTCCTGCGAAGGCAAACATTTGGAAAGTTAGTTTTACCAAGGAATGCTACTCTTAAGACAAAAATGGCGTACAACCTCCTTCAATAAACACAAACATCAATGTAAATTTAGAGCAAACTTATGCACATATTTCCTTACGAACATTCACTCGCACAAGATATTCTTCTAACTAAGAAAAATGCACCCATGCACAATCAAGGCACCTTCGTTACCTAGATTATTTGTACGTACTTCCAAGGTGTACTACCTACATCACATGCATTTCCTTGGCTAAATTTACATACATGCATACTCAAAGCATTCTGGCTACCAAAAATTGCACACGTGCACATTCTGGTATTTCTAATACCTATGCATATACAAACTTTGTGATGAATCTTGGCTATCTACACAATAAGGTGTTACATTTCATGCTCTTTTTTTTTTCAAGTGTTTTTACTACCTAAAGCCGCATGCAAATTCAAGTATATTTTCTTTTGCCGACTAAAATTGTATTCAAATTAAAAGGTATTTTTGTAAGGTATTTTCTTTACATAACATGCAACATATTTATATATTTTTGTGAGACATTTTGACTACCAAAAATTATATGTACATACATCCAAGTATTTTGCTACCATATCCAAAGTGTAAATTGCCAAAGGTATTTTGCTACCTATTCTAAACCTACACATTTATGATGAGCAAAATTCCTAACCATCTAGGCGTAGGGAAATTATTGTAGCGTGGCCCATAGCTGATTGCCGGCCAAAAAGGGTAACTTTACCCAATATGCACCTCCTCTTGTGTTCTTATGCATAAAACTTTGGTTCCTAGGCCTAGGATATATGTGGGGTAATTACTCTAGCCTTTTCGGGAATGAATGCATGTCCCAAAAAAATAGAAAATATGTGCAAACCAAAATGCCCCACGGGTTGTTTCCTTATAAAAATCACGCGCTAATGCCATTGAGGCATTTCACCGAACACTTGGTGGGCGCGCGTTTAGGCATCAATAGCAAGAGAACGGGGACAATGTGGCATGTCCCATTGCTTCAAAATGCATTATAGGCCTAGGGCCATCCCATACAAACCCCCAATTCAACCCAATCAAGCAAGAAAACAAACCAAAATTGCCCCACATATTTGAGCACATTCCCACAATTTAGAGCACCAAAAGGAGATCAAAATACACCAATGAAAAGCTAGAAAGCTTAGGGATGGAATACTTACTTGTTGGTGATGAACAAAAGCGCAAAACGGAATCAAAAAATGCGAAAAATGATGACCCTAGGGCTGCAAACTCGTCAATCCCGTGGGTATGACTTTTGAAAGGGGGGAAAAGAAGTTTTTGAATGCAAAAACGTCCCCCCTTTCGTCATTTTTATATTTTGGTGCAGGGGTTGCTCGCCCAGGCGAGCTAACCTGCACTTTTTTTTTTTTTAGAGAAACATTAACCATGTCCCTCTTTCCTTATGGTTTAGCGTTTTGCCTAACTTGAACTCACTTAAGTTAGAATTAGGCATTGATTACTTATTTTTAAAACAAACAAATAGTAAAAGACAACTGCGAATACAAAGGATACGGGGCTGCCTTGCAGCGACGTTCTCTGCTTGTCTAGCGCAGAGAAAGGGCAACGATCAGTCGGTCGTGACCCTATCCCCACTTGCATCCGTTCCTAAGTACCTACAAGTAATGAACAACCAGGTTTGGCCAATCTTGACCGCGTCATTGTCTTACCTTGATTGGTTTCTGCTGTCCATGTTTTGTCCCCACCCCAGAAGGTAGCTCAAGATGATCCTGCCCCTGTTTTACCACAACAATATGCATGGGTATGCGTATGCATGAATGTTTTCAAATGCAGCAAATTTTAGTGAAAGTTGGTTTAGGTTCAATTTTAATTAAGCGCTTGGGGCATCCCATGAACTGAGCGGAAGGGCTCAGGTGATCACAAATCAACGCAAGGTTTGACCAACGTGAGGACTAAAGCCTCGAATCCACGTTCATTTCTTTGAAAGATTGTAACGAGAGATACAGCAAACAGGAAATCCCCGGGGGGAATCCAGAAAACGCATAAAGATAAAGAACATGCAGCGTCATCCTTAATTGCCCCAGATTCTAAGCATAATATCGCTTGACGACATCAGAATTCACAGGTGAAGGTAGCTCTTCGCCATCCATGTTGGTAAGCACCAGGGCTCCTCTGGAAAAAACCCTCTTCACAACAAAAGGACCTTCGTAGTTTGGGGCCCATTTTCCTCGATTGTCCTTGACAGCATGGGACATTTTCTTTAGCACAAGGTCTCCCTCATGGAACTTGCGCAAACGTACTTTCTTGTCGAATGCATTCTCCATTCTTTGCTGGTACATGCGCCCATGACTCATGGATGTTAAGCGCTTACCCTCAATGAGGTTGAGCTGGTCATAGCGCGTTTGAGCCCACTCTGATTCCTTTAATCCGGATTCTGCCAAGATCCTTAATGACGGGACTTCCACCTCAAACAGTAACACAGCCTCCATCCCATATACCAATGAGAACGGCGTTGCCCCAGTTGACGTTCGCACTGAAGTTCGGTAACCGTGTAACGCGAATGGGAGCATTTCGTGCCAATCCTTGTATGACACGGTCATCTTTTGGACAATCTTTTTGATATTCTTATTGGCCGCTTCCACGGCTCCATTCATCTTTGGCCGGTAGGGTGTGGAATTGTGATGCTGGATTTTAAACTCCTCGCACATTTCCCCCATCATCTTGTTATTCAGGTTGGTGCCGTTGTCCGTGATAATCTTCCTTGGCAAACCATATCGGCAGATGATCTCTTTCTTAATGAACCTAACCACCACACCCCTCGTGACATTGGTATAGGAAGCCGCCTCAACCCACTTGGTGAAATAATCTATCGCTACGAGGATGAAGCGATGACCATTCGAGGCCTTGGGCTCAATGGCCCCGATGACATCTATTCCCCACATGGAGAAAGCCAAGGGGTGGACATGACATTCAGAGGATGCGGTGGAGCATTGACCTTATCTGCGAACGCTTGACATTTGTGGCATTTCCTCACATGGACACAACAATCACTTTCCATGGTAAGACAGTAATAACCTGCTCTTAGGATCTTCCTGGCCATAGCATGCCCGTTGGCGTGCATTCCAAACGAGCCCTCATAAACTTCCTCGATCATGTGATTTGCCTCCCTGGCATCCACACACCGCAAGAGTGTCATGTCGTGGTTTCTCTTATACAGTATGCTTCCGCTCATGAAGAAACCGACCGCCAACCTTCTCAATGTCCTCTTATCATTGTCGGCAATCTCTGGCGGGTATTCTTTGCTGATGACATATCGCTTGATGTCGAAATACCAAGGCTTACCGTCCCGTTCCTCTTCTACTTGGCAACAATGCGCGGGTTTGCCACGACACCAAAATTCAATGTAGGGTAGATCCCCGTGCGGCGTTAGCTGGAACATAGACGCCAAAGTAGCAAGCGCATCCGCCATTTGATTTTCCTCGCGGGGAACATGATGGAAGGAGATCTCATCGAAGGTCTTAGCCAATTCCTTGATATAGGCTTTGTAGGGTATCAGCTTGGGATCTCTAGTTTCCCATTCCCCTCTCAGCTGACGGATTACCAACGCTGAGTCGCCGTACACCTTGAGTAGTTTGACATTGGAGTCAATCGCTGCCTGGACGACCAGGGCACATGCTTCATATTCGGCCATGTTGTTGGTGCAGTCGAATCCTAGCCTGGCCGTGAAAGGTACACATTGATTGTCCGGAGAGACCAATACTGCCCCAACGCCATGGCCTAGAATGTTTGACGCTCCGTCAAACCATACGGTCCATTTGTCCCGATCTTCGTCCAATTTTTCCTCAAACAAGGCCATGATGTCCTCATCCGGAAATTCAGGATGCATGGGCTGATAGTCGTTAAGAGGCTGTTGAGCCAAATAATCTGCTAAGGAGCTTCCTTTTATCGCCTTTTGGGTGACGTAGACTATATCAAACTCGGATAGCAGGACTTGCCACCGGGCGATTCGTCCCGTGAGAGCTGGCTTTTCAAAGATGTACTTAACCGGGTCCATCTTGGATATCAACCAGGTAGTATGGCTCAGCATGTACTGCCTTAGGCGATGGGATGCCCATACTAAAGCACAACACGTTATTTCAAGCAAGGAGTAATTCATCTCACAGGTCGTGAACTTCTTACTTAGGTAGTAAACAGCACGCTCTTTCTTCCCGGATTCGTCATGTTGCCCCAGCATACACCCCATTGACTCGTCCAAGATTGTCATGTACAAAATGTGAGGCCTTCCAGGTACTGGTGGCATACGCACGGGAGGATTCATAAGGCACTTCTTGATCCTTCCAAAAGCTTCTTGGCAATCTTCATTCCAGCAATCAGTTTGGTTTTTGCGTAAGAGCTTGAACAACGGCTCACAAATGGCGGTGAGCTGCGATATGAATCTGACAATATAATTCAAGCGTCCCAGGAAACCTCGGACTTGCCTCTCTGTATAGGGTTCTGGCATCTCAAGGATAGCCTTCACCTTTTCGGGGTCTACCTCTATCCCTCTCTGGCTTACAATGAAACCAAGCAATTTCCCTGATTTGACCCCAAAAGTACAGTTGGCGGGGTTCAACCTTAATTGATATTTCTTAAGCCTTTCGAACAACTTCCGCAGGTTGACTAGGTGTTCTTCCTCGGATTTAGATTTGGCAATTATGTCGTCCACGTAGACCTCGATCTCTTGATGCATCATATCATGGAACAAAGCTACCATGGCCCGTTGATAAGTTGCCCCGGCATTCTTGAGTCCAAAGGACATCACCTTGTAACAGAACGTCCCCCACAGGGTGACGAAAGTAGTCTTTTCCATATCCTCGGGCGCCATCTTTATCTGATTGTAACCGGAGAAACCGTCCATGAAGGAAAATAAAGCGAAATTGGCCGTGTTATCTACGAGGATATCGATGTGTGGTAAAGGAAAATTGTCCTTGGGACTGGCCCGATTCAGGTCCCGATAATCCACACACATTCGTACTTTCCCATCTTTCTTAGGGACCGGTACAATGTTGGCAACCCATTCCGGATACTGAGCGACGGCCAGAAAACCAGCGTCAAATTGCTTCTTCACTTCTTCTTTTATCTTCAAGGATGTTTCGGGCTTCATCCTTCTCAATTTCTGCTTTACCGGGTGACACTCGGGTTTTAGAGGTAATCGGTGTTGTACAATGTCAGAACTCAAACCGGGCATATCTTGGTATGACCAAGCAAAGATGTCTTGGTAGTCTCTTAGCAGGATTATTAATTCTTCACGGATAGGTGCGGTAATACCTGTGCCTATCTTCACTTCTCTTTTTCCACTGCCAATTCCTAAGTCTACTAGTTTTGTTTCTTCTTGATGAGGCCCCATTTCTTGGTCCTCATGGGCGACCATTCTCTCTAATTCTGGGGGAAGTCCCACATCCTCGTTTCCTTCATCTTCCGTTTGATTCATTTCTTGCTCGAAGTCGATAGGCGGGTCCCAGGTATTAGTACCTTCGGGGGACTCGTCATCGGATCTGCCGTTTCAGAAAAAGAAGTAAACATGCAAATGAATGAGAATGGGTAGAGACGTAGGAACAAATGAAGAAAGATCCTTGTATTATAAATTCAAAAACAAAAGACACGAAGCCTTAACAAAAGGAAAAACTCTAAAGCCTAGGCCCAACTATAGAGCTTTTAAAACCGTAAAGGTTTACATTATGCTCGTTGTGTAAATGCCGGGGCGTTCCTCCACTCGCCAATTTCCCAGCTGGAAATCAGGAAGGCATGGTCGTACCAAATCCAATGTACTTGGAACATCATCTTCACATATCGCGACCACTTGACCTTTGTCTCCCAGACCCGCGCTTATAAAGCTTCTACTTATGTGGCAGGGCAGGCTTCCTTCACTTTCTTGTCTCCAACGCGAGCTTTGACCACTGCTCTTCCTTCCCGCGATGCTTCTTTTCATGTCCGCCTGAGTGGGCTTATAGCCTAAACCATACTTCCCACGATTTCCTTTGGCATTTATCAGGCTAGTTATGCCGCCGTTGTCTTTGCCTAAACCCATTTCGGGTTCATAACCGTTCCCCAACATAACTCCGGCCATCATTACTGCTGCATTGGACAGGCAAGGCTGCCCAGAGAAGGAGTCCACGGAGGAAATGCTGACCACCTCAAAAGACTGGAAAGCGGTTTCTAATGACTCCTCTGCGGCCTCCACATAAGGCATAGAGGATGGGCAGCTCACCAAGATGTCTTCCTCGCCTGACACGATGACCAAATGCCCCTCCAATACGAATTTCAACTTTTGGTGGAGTGTTGAGGGAACAACCCCCACTGAGTGGATCCACAGGCGCCCCAACAGACAGCTGTAGGGGGGTTGATATCCATTATTTGGAAGGTGACTTGACAGGTGTGAGGGCCTATCTGTACTGGGAGATCAATCTCTCCCCTAACCTCTCGGCGGGTGCCGTCGAAGGCACGAACCACCATTGAACTCGGCTTTAAGTGGGAGGCATTGAATGGTAATTTCTCCAAAGTGCTCTTAGGCATCACGTTTAAACTAAAACCATTATCGATGAGCACTTTGGCTACGACATGGTCTATACACTTGACTGATACGTGTAAAGCCTTATTATGCCCTCTCCCCTCGGCGGGGATTTCTTCTTCGGCGAAGGCGAGATAGTTGTTGGCAGTGATATTATTGACCAGCCCTTCGAAACCTTCTACCGAGATGTCTTGGGCCACATGGGCCTCGTTCAGAACTTTTACTAGCAGAGCCCGATGAGGCTCAGAGCTCATGAGTAACTCCAACAACGAGACCCTGGCCGGAGTTTTGTTGAGCTGTTCGATAACCTTGAATTCGCTCTGCTGAATTATACGGAGGAACTCGCTGGCTTCCTCTAGCGATACCTCCTTTTTACCATCCTTTTTCTCCGGAAGACCTTTTGCCGGAATATCTTTATTCGAAGCGTGGGGTGCTTCGCCATCTTGTTCCTCTACCACTTTTCCTTTTCCCTTGACGTTCGTGGTTTGGACTGGTAGGTCCGGAGGCGTGAACACACGACCGCTGCGGGTCACACCACTCGTTCCCGTGATATTTGTCACCTTAGCCGACAACGAGCTGACGTCAGTGGCTTCTTCTTCCTCCCCCCTTGGAGGTGCATATCTCCATGGGACTGCATGGCTACTTTGGTACGGGAAAGGAACAGGTTTAGCTGCTAAGGGGTGTCCGGGCTTTTGCGAAGCTGTGCCCTTAGTGAAGTATATCACCAAGGGTTTGGGCTTCACAACACTGCTCCCATCCGTGGACTGCATGCATATATGCTGCTCTTCTTTTCCTTCACTGCGAACTTCCAGTCGACCTTGATCTATCATCCGCTGTAACAATTCCTCTACTCCCAAACACGTCTCCATGTCATGCAGCTCGCCGGAATGCAGCAAACAGGAATCCTCCTTACACCCACTATGGGGAATCACACCTCCCTTTTGTAGGGCCTCAAAGATAAACCTCCTAGGGGTTGCCACATCCCTTAAAGGTTTAGACTTGCGCTTTCTATCAGACTCAACGGCGTTAATTGCTCCCCCTCCATGATTGGCGAGCGGGTTGGTTCTCACATTGGGACGATCCTCTTGGAAGGTCAGTTATCCAGCATCCATTAAATGTTGGACCTTGTATTTAAGGGCCAAGCATTTTTCAACGGAATGCCCCGGGACACCCCCATGGTACTTGCAAGTTGCGTTAGGGTCATACCACTTTGGGAAAGGGGGTTGGAGGACCCTTCCAGGAGTTACCGCGGCCAAATAATTAGCGATGAGGGATGGTAAGAGGTCTTCGTACGTCATTGGGAGTGGGGTGAATTCTTGAAATGGCCTCGGAGGGAAGTTCCTAGTCGTGTTGGAATTACCGGCCGGGCGAGTCGTGTTCGGAGTTGGAACTTGGGGAACTTCCCTCTGGGTGGGTGCCTTAGGCTGCGCGGGTGTTGAACTAGAGGCATTCCCGGTATGAGCTGAGAAGCTCGGGTGATGTTGCGCGTACTGATGGGTACCATGAGGCGTTTGCTGGGGTTTGACCCACGCGGGTGTTGAAGAGACGGCATGGGCATCTCCTTCCTTCCTTTTTGCCCCTGTTGCCCCGATTCTTTTGGCATTCGCACTCGTGGAGGAAACGTAATCAAACTTTCCTCTTTTCAATCCTACCTCGATTCTTTCCCCGGCGAATACTAGATCTGCAAAGCTGGACGGCATGTAACCTACTAGCTTCTCATAGTAGAACACTGGTAGAGTGTCTACCATCATGGTGATCATCTCTCTCTCAACCATGGGAGGAGCTACTTGTGCCGCCAAATCTCTCCACCGCTGCGCATATTCTTTAAAGGTTTCGCCCTCTTTCTTGAACATATTCTGCAGTTGAGTGCGGTCGGGAGCCATATCGGAATTGTACTGATATTGCCTTAGGAAGGCAGTAATCAGATCCTTCCAAGTACGGATACGGGAAGCTTCCAAATTAGTGTACCACACTACCGCGGCTCCGGCCAAGCTATCTTGAAAGAAGTGTATTAATAGCTTCTCATCCTTAGAGTGTGCGCCCATCTTGCGACAGTACATCTTGAGATGGTTTTTGGGACAAGTCGTCCCTGTATACTTGTCGAAGTTCGGCACTTTGAACTTCGGGGGGATAACAACGTCGGGTACTAAGCAAAGATCCGTCATGTCTGCGAACGGATAGTCCCCAAATCCTTCCACGGCTCTCAGTCTTTCCTCGAGGAGATCAAGCTTCCTCTTTTCTTCGGTTGTTGGGGGCGGTCCTTCCGTGGACAAAACTATTGGTTGTGTCGCGATGTTGGGCTGAGGCAACGTGCTGGGTGCCGGCCCTTCGGGGATCGGGGGATAGAACTCGACATCCCTTCGAGCATAGTCTTGAGGGTCTTTGTGGACTTCTTTGGGCTGTTGAGGAGGCTCTCTTTCAAGGACAGGAGAAGCAATATGGCCCGCATCGTCTTGCAAGACGGGTGGTGAGTAGTTGGGCGACAATCCATAAGGGTAAGCCGTTCGGTTGTATCCTAGGTGAGGGCTGCCATCGTGCCCCAGTGTGTCCCTTCCCCGTCCTACTATGTTTGAGGGAGGATGGTGCGCAGTTGCCAAGAGAGTTGGGTCTACTTCGGCAGCCGAACTGACAGCGGCAGCGGTGGCCGCGTTCTTCTCCATGAGCTGCCTCATTCCTAACATGGCCTCCATCATGGAGGCCATTTGTTCTTTCAGAGCCGACATGTCGGCTTTCATCTGTTCCTGTGTCTCCTCTTGATCACCCATCGTTCTAGATTTGGATCTGGTGTGATAGGGATGCCTTGTGGCGCGTTTAGTTATGGTGTTTTTCCCTAAAAAACCAAACGTGAGGAGTGGGTAAAGAAAGAAAAATGCATGCTAGAGATGAAATGTAGGAGTGATTTGATTTGCACAAGCTTTTTGGAGTAGAAACATGGGACCAACTCATTTTATTTCAAAAAGAAAGTCGTATCTAGTCAAAGTCTGAGAGACCATACAAGTTTCCTAGCGATTTCTAATTATGTGGGCCATTAAGTCTATCATATGCTGACAATAGCCGAGAAGCCCATGAATCTCTTCGGGGGCGGAGTAGGTGTCCGCCATCGCCTTGGCCTTGGCTAACAAGCGGGGAAGTTCTTGACTCCCGTTCAAGGTAAGAGCAAACCGATCCATCCACATGGTTGCCTCTTGGTGTAAAGAGTCGATCACCCTTTTCCCTTGCCTCCCTTTCTGCTGATATCTTGGCGTACTCATCCTCTAGCCTTTGCTCGTGAGTCGCCGCTAGATTTAGCTTCTCTTTGCACTCATCGATGATGGCCCACATATTCCCTTCAGTCTCGCTTAACTGTTGGGACAAATTTCTTTTCGACCTAAGGCAAGCCTTTAGCTCGTCCTTCAAGATCATGCCTTTGACCCGTGATGATTCCTTTCACCTCTTCGGAGCTTGAGCTCACTATTGTTGTCCTATAAAGCCCCTCAAAACTTTGCTTTGGTCGTGTTCTTCCTTTCAGGCCTTCTTGGTTTCTCGTTCCAAGGCTTCAGTGGTGGCCATATTGACGTCCCTTAGGTTCATCATACTCTTTTCAGACTTTGATGGCTATGGACTTGAACTTCTCTTCGACTACCCGGGCTCTTTCAAGCTCTGCCTTTAGGGCTTGTACCTCATCACTTTCTTCCGAAGCTTTAACCTCATCATCTCTCATAGTCTTTAGATTTGGGAGCCAATCCAATCCTTGTGTCCGGACTCTCAGCCACTTATGATAGCCGCCGATGCTCCCATTACTGCTTCCCCTAAGCTCTCTATCCTTTCTTCACACCACATCACATGCCTTGTGAACTCCTTAGAGTACCCTCGCATTGGGGTCACTGAAACCCCGTGCGATGAAAGGCGTGATGCTTTCGTCTGACGGCACTCCTCTCATGGGGTAGCCAAGCTGTCTTATGGCGAGGATGGGATTATAATTAATACAACCCCTTGTTCCATCAAGGGAACATTTGGACATCCTTCGCATGAAGATAGAATCCTGATTCTTCCTTCCTTCTAGCGAGGGAACAAATTAACAGACGCCCCTCCATGCTAGCCAAGAGTTGGTCCCAATTCGCCTTTCCTTTTTCGACGCACGAGCGGTGACCTTGTAGCGGATAGACGGGCCTACCTTCTTGGAGAAAAAGGTGTGAAACCAGCCACACATAGAGAGCAAGTGCACAACAAACAATTCTTGCGCCACTCTTTTCACATCCCCGGTCGAACGTGTCATACATGGCCAAAATGGCGACGACCGGGCTTTCCTTGCCATGATGAAAGGCGAGGAAAGCGTCAATCACTGCTAGGTCCACTAACCCTTCCATATTCGGAAAGAGGACAACTCCAAAGATCAAAAGCGCCAAGATGTCAATAAAAGAAAGCCCATTTGCCTTGATTTTCCAAGGCCTTTGCCCTTTCCTCCAAACACTTCCTTGGTACTCCGACTACTCCATTTCTGTTTTGCTTTACACGGTCCAACTCTTGTGCTGAGATTTTCACTACCTTGGCAACTCTTGTCGTGGAGGGATAGAACCCAAAGAAAAGATATGGCTTCCTTCCTCCCAGTGGGCATCCCAGGATTTCTTCAAACTCTTCCACAGTCGGCACTAGCTGGAAGTCCTCAAATGTGAAGCACCTTAGGGGCTGGTCATAATACTGGGCAAGGGATGCAATTGGTTCCATGGAGACTTCTACCCTAGCTAGGTCCCAAATGCTTACCATAGGCTTTGCGGAAGGCTTGCCGTTGAAGTTGACCCATTAATTGCCCCAACTTTCGTAAACTGGTGACCTCTAAGCTCTTGATTTTGACTTGATAAAACCTCTTTTTAAGCGAAGGCTTTTGACTTGATCCCATGTTTTACTAAAGTGAAACAAGATCTAGTGCGAATCAAAACTCCGACATCTATCATGGGTGGAATGGATGAATGCACGAAGGAATGCATATGACACGGATGCAATTTATGAATACGGGAGCCCGGGAAATTGTCTCCTTCTTAGATACAACGTCTTGGGGTAGCAAAGTGCCCAACGTATGTATTTAAGAAGGTGACACGGACCCTCCGTTGGTTTGCCCAAGAGAGGGGATTAAGACGGAACCCGCACATGATGCATATGCGAAAGGTACAATACGGGGATGTACATAGTACGACAATATTCACAAAATATAAGCAAAAGGGTACGTGATAATTATGCATGGGAGTGTGTAAAATGGCACGCAGCGTGTCCGCTCCGTGCCCCTATTCAAGGGACCTATATGGGAGGGAGCTAACAAGGCTTTTAGTGGTAATTCCCAAGGTGGTCATATCTCTCTTGAAGGTCTCTAGAGGTATCATCCCCTTCGAAGAACATATTGCAGCAGTAAGGACTACTAGCAACGATATATTTTCAAAGAGGAAAACTCTAGATGAGGGTTCACTGTAATCAAGCAAGTCGGAGACCTAGCATGATCACAGATTCACCTCCACTCCTTATGTTCCCATGAACCCGGGTATAAGGCCCTTTTTCAACTCACAGTGTGTGCAAATAGTGTTGGTGTTTGTGTGCATCAAATGAATAAATATTTACCTCAAGCATAAAAAAAAATGCACTAAAAGCATCAAAGAGTTATATATACAAGAACATAATGAAGGGAAACCAACAAAGGAGTAAGTCATGGCAAAACTTTGCACAAGATTAAATGGCCTAACTCTCTAAAAACAGTCCCCAGTGGAGTCGCCAAATGTCGCAACCTACCCTTCGGCGGGAGGGCGACGCGTGTGCTCAATAATGGTAAAGATAATCTAGGAAAATTTGATGCAAAATCTGATGAAAGTATCTTTCTTGGATATTCATTACAAAGCAAAGCATATAGGATATATAATAAAAGAACTATGAATATTGAGGAATCCATTCATGTTACCTTTGATGAATCTAATGCTATCTTGTCAAGAAAGAATATGCTAGATGATATTGCAGATTCTTTAGAACAAATGCATATTCATGGACAAGATTCTAAAGGAAATGATAAAGGAAACAATGAAGATCCTCCAGAAGAAGTCAAATCCAATGATGAACTTCCAAAAGAATGGAAATGATGATGTAGGCTCCATTGGAGCTTGTAGGCCTAGGATCTTCTTCATCAATGGATTCGTTTGCTCCCTGGAAGATGAATGGCAGCGAAATGGAGAAGGAAGAGAGAGAGGAGACGCCACTTCAAGGAGAAGATGAGTCTAGAAGAAGCTCACCACCATAGAAGGCCATGGATAATAGCTTGGAGGAAGAAGGAGATGAATGAAGGGAGAGGGAGAGAAGATCACGAAATTTTGTGCTCCAAATGAGCTTTGAAATTTGAAGTTTAATATTCAAATGATCAAAGTTGAAAAAAATGCACACACATGACCTCTATTTATAGCCTCAGTGTCACACAAAATTGGAGGGAAATTCAAATTTCACTTGAATTTGAAATTGAATTTGTGGAGCCAAACTTTGGAGCCAAAATTTCACTAATTATGATTAATGAATTTTAGTTATGGTTCAGCCCACTAATCCAAGATCAATTCCAAGATTCTCCACTAAGTGTGCTTAGGTGTCATGAGGCATGAAAAGCATGAAGGACATGCACAAAGTGTGACTATATGATGTGGCAATGAGGTGTAGTAAGCAAATGCTCACCTCCCCCTCTAAAATTTAATTGGATTGGGCTTCTACCAATTCAATTAAATTTATTTCCAACCACACACATCAAATATCCACTTAGTGCATGTGAAATTACAAAACTACCCCTATTACAAAAACTAGTCTAGGTGCCTTAAAATACAAGGGCTGAAAAATCCTATATTTCTAGGGTACCCTACCTACATTATGGAGCCCTAAATACAAGGCCCAAAAATAATGAAACCTTAATCTAATATTTACAAAGATAAGTGGGCTCGTACTTAGCCCATGGACCCGAAATCTACCCTAAGGCTCAGAAGAACCCTAGGGCCTTCTCTTGCATCTCTGGCCCAATCTACTTGGAGTTTTCTATCCAATGCCCTTGCGGGGTAGGATTGCATCAGGAAAGCTTCAAGAGATCATCCCCTTGAAAACATTAGTGGTGATATCTCAAAAGGGGTAACAACTAGACATTCTCTTAAAGATTTATGCAATAATATGGCTTTTGTATCTATGATTGAACCTAAAAATATAAAAGAAGCCATAGTAGATGATAACTGGATCATTGCCATGCAAGAAGAACTGAATCAATTTGAAAGAAACAATGTGTGGAAACTAGTAGAAAAACCTAAAAATTATCCTGTCATAGGAACAAAATGGGTTTTTAGAAATAAATTAGATGAACATGGCATAATTATTAGAAATAAGGCTAGGTTAGTAGCAAAAGGGTATAATCAAGAAGAGGGAATAGACTATGAAGAAACATATGCTCCAGTTGCAAGATTAGAAGCCATTAGAATGCTCTTAGCATATGCATCCATAATGAATTTTAAGCTCTATTAAATGGATGTTAAAAGTGCTTTTCTAAATGGCTTAATTCAAGAAGAAGCATATGTTGAACAACCCCCAGGTTTTGAAATCCCGGATAAACCAATTCATGCTTATAAATTGCAAAAGGCTCTTTATGGTTTGAAACAAGCCCCTAGGGCGTGGTATTAACGTTTAAGCAATTTTCTCCTAGAAAAAGAATTTTCTAGAGGAAAAGTGGATACCACATTGTTCATAAAGAGAAAGCATAATGATATTTTGTTGGTTCAAATATATGTTGATGATATAATTTTTGGACCCACTAATGATTCATTGTGCAAGGAGTTTTCCCTTGATATGCAAAGTGAATTTGAAATGTCAATGATGGAAGAACTAAAGTACTTCCTGGGATTACAAATCAAGCAAACTTAAGGAGGTATATTCATTAATCAAGCCAAGTACTGCAAGGAATTGATCAAAAGATTTGGGATGGAAAGTGCAAAACACATGGCTACACCGATGAGCACTAGCTGTTACTTAGATAAAGATGAATCTGGTCAATCTATAGACATGAAACAGTATCAAGGTATGATCGGATCTCTTCTCTATTTATCTGCTAGTAGATCTGATATTATGTTTAGTGTATGCATGTGTGCTAGGTTTCAATCCAACCCCAAACAATCACATTTGAGTGCAGTAAAGAGAATCATGAGATATCTATTAGGTACAATCAATTTAGGATTATGGTATCCTAAGAACTCAACATGTAACTTAATAGGATATTCTGATTCTGACTTTGCCAGATCTAAAACTGATAGAAAAAGCACAAGTGGAACTTGTCAATTCATTGGATCTGCTCTTGTCTCATGGCATAGTAAGAAACAAAACAGTGTTCCTTTATCCACTACTGAAGCGGAATATATTTCTGCCGGCAGTTGTTGTGCACAGATTTTATGGATGAAGCAACAATTATCTGACTATGGTATCCTTCTTGATCGCATACCTATTAGGTGTGATAATACTAGTGCCATAAATCTATCCCAAAACCCTATACAACATTCTAGAACGAAACATATAGAAATTAGGCACCATTTTCTAAGAGACCATGTTCTAAAGGGAGATTGTTTGCTAGAGTTTGTTGATACAAAGAATCAGCTTGCTGATATCTTTACAAAACCTCTCCCAAAGGATATATTCTTTTCAATAAGAAGAGAATTAGGCCTTTTAGACCTTAGTGATTTGGATAGATAAAGTTTATGATTGATTGATTGTGTTTTGATTAAGTATGACGCTTGTTTCTGTTTAATTTATTTTACTTTTCTTGTTGGTATAATTAACTCTTATGATAGTATAAGTTTTTAGACTTAGAAATAAGTTTTCTTTTAGGAAAAGGCTATTGTTTTGTTCTGGTAATCGATTAAATGAATACTGTAATCGATTACACTAGAATAGATGGCCTGTAATCGATTACAGTATTCATGTAATCGATTACCAGTAGGCTGCCTCCACCTGTAATCGATTACCATTACTTGTAATCAATTACAATGCGTCCTGGTCTATAAATACCACGTTTTTCAGAAACCCCTGCGCAGCCTCTTCCTCCTTGCGACGTCCCTCCATTCCCAAACCTTCAAACCTTCATATCTTACTCATTTCTTCATCAAATCGACTCCTGTAACTTGCAATCTTCTTCTTTTTCATTTTTCTTTTGATTTCACTGATTGCAATCTGCAAAAACTCCATCATATGGCAGAATCATCAAAGAAACGTAAGGGTTCATCCACCTCCACTTCGGCTTCGAGAGCTCATCATTCCGGAGCCACCAGCGCATCCACAGCACCAATTCCACCCTCCTTATCCTCTTCCACACTGTTTTCTTCCGAAGAACAGCAGAAACGGTACTCAAACCTTTTCTCATCTCGTTCCACTATCGACCCTAAGTTCATAGATATGGAATTCTTTTCTGCTGAAAGTTTTGATTGCATTCAAGCATTTCAGAACTTAGGTCTCATACCTTTCATGTCATTACAATTGCCTGTTTATCCTGAATTGGTTAAAGCTTTTTATTGTAACCTTGAAATTCAGGAAAGAACTTTGATTTCTGAGGTTTTTGGGATAAAAATGGTCATTGACCAATCCCTTTTCCATAACTTAACCCAATTGTCCAGTGATGGTGTACCATTTGAAGGTACAATGAATGACGATTGGAAATTTGATTTCTCTGCACATGATGCCCGCCAGTTGGTTTGCACCAACCATGCGGATATGACTGGACGTCTTCTTGCCGGTTCATTGGCTTTTGAAAGCCGCATCCTTCATTATCTCATTGTGCGTATTTTGCTTCCAAGATCTTCCAACCTTGCCCAGGTTTCTGAGGAAGATCTTGTTATCATGTGGGCCTTTCATACTGGGCGTCAACTTGACTGGGCACACTTAGTCAGATATCGCATGCATAAGGCATTGCGATTAAATGCTCCATTTCCATATCCACACCTTGTCACTCTCTTTCTTTGCCATTTTCAAATTCCTCTTGATTTTGAACCTTATGTTCCAATCAAGAGATCCTTTTTATTTGGTGCTGCTGTGATTGCCTCTTGGTTACCGCAAAGAGCATGATGGCTCTTGGGTCAAAAAGGGTGCTCAACCCGCTGATGATGAAGGCAACCTACCAGTTGAAGATAATTCCTCTCTTCTTTGAAGGCTTTTGGACAAGTTCGATGGTCTTTAGACTTTTGTTGGTGACAAGTTTGATGCCATGGAATTGCAAGTTGGCATGCGGTTCGATGCCATGGAATCAAGGATCACCAAGGTTGAAGAAGATGTCTCCTTCATCCGTACTTGCTTTGATCCACCACCACCGCTGCCATCATCATCTTAGCTTATTTTCTTTTATTTATTATGATTAAGTATTATTTGTTCTATGTTTTATCGCCATGTATTTGGCTTTTTGTTGCTCTAGTTATCGTAATCTTGCACTTCTATTATATTTCTCGACTTTGCTTTGGTTGGTTATGACAATGTATGGATTTATTTTGGTTTTATGTTTGGGTCTGTTTAGATATTGATTGTTTTGCTTAATTCTTTTTTATGTTGCCAAAGGGGGAGAGAACCTAGAACTTGGGTTAGAAATCAATTAAAATCATTAAAGTTAGGCATACATGCCAAAAGATAGGAGGAGTAAGGGTTGTGTGAACATGCTATCATCTTGTATATAGCTTGTCTTGATTTCAGGGATTGTCATCATCAAAAAGGGGGAGATTGTAGACAAAGGATCAAGCTGAATGTTTTGATGATGCCAAAGGATCACATGTTTCTCAAAGCTTTATTCAAGACAAAGAAATTAAAGATATTCAAGATGGATGATCAAGACAGTCTCTAGAGTCTTAGGAAGGATATATTAAATAGGAAGGAAATTTCTAATTGAAGTAGCAAAAGGTTTGGCCAAGAAATTTAAGTTAAAAAGTCTTTTTCAAGAGATTTACTCTCTGGTAATCGATTACCAGAGGATGTGTCATACCCTAATTTCGTCCGGGGATTATTATTTGATGATATACAACCTTTGAGTGGCCGCTTCGAGATACTTGGCACCCTTTGTTGCACAATATGTGAAGTCCCGAGACGTGCCGAAAATCAAAAGGAAGCAGGCTTACGCGATCCGTGAAAATTCCGTAATGTGACGAAAATTGAAAGGAGGTGTTTTTCGCAATCCGTGAGTTTTCGTAACTTCTTCGAAAGCTAAAAAAGAGTAAATACATAATCCATAAGGATTCGTAACCTTGCGGAAGGAAAATAAGTATCGTTACGAAATTCGTAAAGTTTCGTAACGTTACGGAAAAAGAATTACCAAAAAAGGTAAAGGGGGGTGCATTTAGTAAAAAGAGGGTTACAAATAGCAATCAGGCCCACTTGGGCCTTCCAGATTCTTCCTCCAGAAGGTTGTTGCTTCTGGAGGAAGCAACCTTGCTCGCCTGGGCGAGCTGGGTGGCAAGCTCCTCCCCTATTTTGCTATAAATAGGGGGAGGAATGAAGGGAGAAGGGGTTCAGCCTTCTTGGCACTTCTTATTCTCTTGAAATTGCTGAGGAAAATTGTTTCCATGAAGAAAATCCAAGCCGAGGCGCTTCCGTAACGTTTCCGTAACGTTTTCGTGAGTAATTACGCGAAGATTTTCAACCGTTCTTTGACATTCATCGTTCGTTCTTCGTTTTCTTCAGTCTTTAACTGGTAAGTACCCCAAACCGAGCTTTTCAATTCATTCTATGTACCCGTGGTGGTCCACATTTTGTTCCATGTATTTTTATTCTCGTTTTCATTCGCTTTCTATACCCCATTTTGACGTGCTTCAGTCATTTGTTTAAGTCATTTCTCGCCTAATCAAAAAATAAAATAAACTTCCACCGATCATTTGAATTGTATCATCCATTAATTTCGGTTTAAATGAATTACGACCGTTCGGTCGTGCCGTAACCATGTTGGAAATCAAAAAAGAGGTAAAATAATAATATAATAATAAAAAATATCTTTTAGTAAAATGAAGCGAAAAAATCAATCGGACGTTTTCTCTTTGGGATTTCTCATTCTTAATTGGATTGACTGATAACTAAAGTGAAACTAAGGCTAAAATCAACTCGCCTAGTCAAGCTCGTCCACAAAAAAATAGGGTTTGAAAGTTTATCATTTCAGTTTCTTACCAAGTAAAAAGGATCATTTTAAAGGTCCAACGCCTTAAAAATGATCACAAATTCAAGTAAAAAGAATCGCTTGTGAAATTCTGATACTGAGGACAGATGTCGTACAGGATGTCACGACATCACGCTTCAGAACATGCAGATTATATTTGACTGTATGAACAGATTAAACAAGTAAATAACACAAGAGAATTGTTAACCCAGTTCGGTGCAACGTCACCTACATCTGGGGGCTACCAAGCCAGGGAGGAAATCCACTAAAATAGTGTTAGTTCGAAGATCTAACAGCCACTGTTTACAACCTTCTCACCTAACCACTACCCATGCAACTTCTACCTAAGAGCCACTCTTAGATATGAGAACCCCTCTCACTCCCTCTCAATCACTCTCCCGTGTTTACAATTAAATCAAAGACACACCAGAGATTGCTCTCTGAACAATAGAGATCAACTCTACACACTCAGGTCCAACACTTGATGTTAGGGTAACATCAAGGTGGCTCACAAAACACTCAAGTCCCTAAACTCACAAAATAACTCTTCAATCTCGGACTTGGTAGAAAACTCGTGCAGCCTTCATGTTTATATAGCAGTGTGCGTATCTGGGCTGCAACAACTTGCGCTGGATAAGATCTATCATTCTCCTGAAAAATCTGCACTTAAAGATCTAAAAGATAAAGTTTGATCTTTTAGTTTTTATCTTTAATCTCTAATTCCTGAACGAACTATTCAAGTTTGTAATTCGAACTTTAATTATCTTTTAATTCGTTCCTAAAGATAGATCGCCAAATTTGTTGCTAACTGCACATTAATCTGTTAAAGATATAACAGATTTATGTGTCCAGTATTTTCGGGCAGGATGTCCTGGACATTGTATCCGACATCGTGGATCCTGCAGCTTCAATTCTTCATTTGACATTTTATCTTGCCTTGTGCATTGTGCAGCCCGATCTGATTCCTTGACATAATGTTAGACATCATGTGCAGCAACTCCAGCTTTCCTTCATTGTCTAAGTGCTTATGTTTTAACAAAATTTTAGCCAATCTTTTAAAACTCAGTAAAGCTAAGCACTAACAATCTCCCCTTTTGGCAAATTTTGTCTAAAACATACTTAGACACTTCCTGAGCAGGTACGAGCAGTCATGCAAGTGGGATCAGCAACTTTCATTATCAGAGTAATCAAGCACAGCAGTCTCTGTAGTGGTGACAGCAAAATTCTGCAAGTTGCAAATCTACAAGTCTTTTCCAGGATGTCAAGACATCTCATGTGACATCAGCTTTCTGCTCCCCCTGTCTCCATGCTCTTACTGCATCTTCTATCAGCTACTAGTTTCAGTAGCTTACATCAATCATCATCAGCAGCAGCAGTCTCCCCCTCAAAATCATATAAATACTACTCCCCCTCAAAATCATAACTCATGCATACATAATATCCTACTACTCAAAATCATAAATCATGCATAATACTATTACTCCCCCTTTTTAGACAGAATTTGGCAAAAGTAGAATGCATGCAAATATTACAGACCAATAGCAATCAATTGTTCAAAGGGACATGCCCCAATAGCTAGTAAGAGTAAAAAGCAAAAATAAAGGTCTGATGGTCATGGGGTGGCATCAGAATCATCATCATCTGATTCTGTATCCTCTGCTGCATCTTCTTCTTCCTCAGCTGCTTCTTCTTCTTCCTCAGCTGCTTCTCCATCATCAATGCCACTGTCTGAGAGTCTTTTGATCAGGCATTCCAGCTCCATTTTCTTCTCTATGGTGGCTTTGATGGTTGCTTCCAGCACCTTGCATGTGTCCTTGAGTTCAGCAATCAAAGCATCCTTGGACACAGCACCTGAAGCAGCAGCTTTCCCTGATGTCGAGACAATGTCTGGGACATGTGTCCCCTCAAACAGTTTGTAATGCAGGGATAGAGCAGATTCTTTCTTCTTCACAGAGTCAGTGTTGTTTAAAATATTGGGATGTTGACTCAACATAATGCCACACAATACAGTTGGGAAGGCAATGGGTAATTTGACAGCAAAAGATTCTGAATGCTTAACAGTTTGATCAAAAATATAGTTTCCAAAATTAAATTTGGACTTGGTTCCAACAGCATACAGAAATTTACCCAAACCTGTGGCAACAGTGGAAGTATGATTGGTGGGTACCCAGTTTACAGTGCCAATCCTATGCAGGATTGCATACTTCACACTTAGCTTCCCTGCAGAAAGCTTCCCTTTCTTTGGCCAATGCTGGACTTGTTTGGCAGTGATTTCCTTGGCAATTTGATGCTCAGAAACAGCAATATCCACCACTCCTTCAGTTGGTCTGCCCAGGTATTTGTTGATTACAGCAGGGGAGAATCTAATACCTTTTCCTCTGACAAACACTGTCTGATACTCATCACTCTTTCTGTTTGTTATGTCAGAGGGAATGTTGACAATGAATTCCCTGACTAGACTTTCATAACAATCTCCCAGCTTGGTGACAGTTTTCAGCAGTCCAGCAGCCTTGATGAGGTCCATGATCTCCTTGCAATCCAAGGCATCTCTTCCCAGTTCTCTTTCTAAAGCAAGTCTGCGTTGATATACAAATTTCCACCTTTCAACATTGCCAATGGAGTGGAATGAAATGTTGTCCAATGGGGCATCAGGGACATTTCCAGGCACCTTTTTCCCTGATTTCTTCACTCTCTTGATGTCGGCAACATCTAGTTCGACATCATCATCAGAATCAGATGAGGAAATTTCTTTCCTCTTCTCGGAAGGGATTGCAACTTTGCTCCATCTGGATGTGGTAGGAGTGATTGGTGTGCTCTTCTTCTGTGCAATAGTTTTGATTCGTCCAGACCTAGTGATGGGGGTTTTTCCCTTTCTGCTTTGTAATCTTTCTGCAATGCCAGGTGCCAACTGTTTGGCAATGGGTTCCTCATCAGATTCTACTTCTTCTAGGTCAATGAGGTCACCTGGAGCAGGTTCTGGTGCCCTTGGTGCAGGGGTCTCCTCTGTGGCTTGATCCTCTTCCTCTGTTGATTCCTCTTTACTGGATGAAGAGAGGACTTCAGCATTTGGGGTGGAAGATGTTGGAACATCTTTATCAGCATCAGGGACAGAAGCATTTTTCAAAATGCTACTCACAATACTGCGGATCTTCTTATCCATCTCCGTGTCTACTTCCCTAGGACTTGTTGCAAGGCTAGGGTTTTCAAAAATCTTCACTCCCTGTTGTCTTTTGGGGACCAGTTTCTCAGGAACAGGGGCTGGACCAGGAATCATTTGTATGGGTTGGATATTGAATTCAGGTTGTTCCTGGTTTGATGGTGCTTTGGTGGATGATGGAGATGATGGTACAGAGGGTGAAACAGGAGATGAAGTTTCTTTTGGTGAGGTAGCCATGGAGAAGCAGAGCTTTTGAAATGGTGTCGTGAATATCTGAGAGGTGTTGGGGAATGCTGATGAAACCACGAAAATGTAAGTTTGAATGAGGAATGTAGAGGGACGTGTGAAGCAACGGTCGAATTTGTTTTGGCCCAGCAGTGAACGTGCTATTAACGTTTGAGCACGTTCAGATAGAAGTAATTGCTATAAATCCTCTAGCAGACAAATGCCCAGCTTGCCCCTCAGTTTTTCAAACTGATTTGCATCCAATGCCTTTGTGAAAATATCTGCTACTTGTTCCTCAGTGTCAACATGCTCCAGTGTGATAATTTTATCATCAACAAGATCTCTAATATAGTGATGTCTAATGTCAATGTGCTTGGTTCTGCTGTGTTGAACAGGATTTTTAGAAATATTAATAGCACTCAAGTTGTCACAGTACAATGTCATGACATCTTGTTCGACATTGTACTCCTTAAGCATCTGCTTCATCCAAACTAGTTGTGAACAGCTGCTTCCTGCTGCAATATACTCTGCTTCTGCAGTAGATAGGGACACACAGTTCTGCTTCTTGCTGAACCATGAAATAAGATTGTTGCCCAAATAGAAACATCCACCAGAAGTGCTTTTTTTGTCATCTGCACTTCCAGCCCAATCAGCATCACAATACCCAACCAGCATTGAATCTGAACAATGACAGTACATAATCCCATAGTCACTGGTGCCATTTACATATTTCAGAATTCTCTTTACTTGATTCAAGTGACTTATCTTAGGATTGGCTTGATATCTTGCACAAACACCTACTGCAAAGGTGATGTCAGGTCTGCTAGCTGTTAAATATAGTAAGCTCCCAATCATGCTTCTGTACAGACTTTGATCAACACTGGTGCCAGCTTCATCTTTTGACAGCTTCAAGTGAGTAGGTGCAGGTGTTCTTTTATGGCTGGCATTTTCCATCCCAAACTTCTTGACAATGTTCTTTGCATACTTGCTTTGTGAGAGGAATATGGAGTCTTCCATCTGCTTCACTTGGAGTCCCAGAAAATAAGTCAGCTCTCCAACAAGACTCATCTCAAATTCAGATTGCATCTGTTGGACAAAATGTCGAAGCATCTCATTCGACATCCCTCCAAACACAATGTCATCAACATATATCTGTGCTATCATCAAGTTTTCAGCATCTTGTTTGACAAAGAGAGTCTTGTCAATTCCTCCCTTCCTATACCCTTGCTGAGTAAGGAACTCTGTTAGCCTTTCATACCAAGCTCTTGGAGCTTGCTTCAATCCATAGAGAGCCTTCTTGAGCCTGTATACATGATCTGGATGAGTTGGATCTACAAATCCCTTTGGCTGCTCCACATAGGCTTCTTCATTCAGGTATCCATTCAGAAACGCGCTCTTTACATCCATCTGGTACAGCTTGAATTTGAGGATGCAAGCTACACCAAGTAACAATCTGATGGACTCAAGTCTAGCAACAGGGGCGAAAGTTTCATCAAAGTCTACACCTTCAATCTGAGTGTAGCCTTGAGCAACAAGTCTGGCCTTGTTTCTGGTTATAACACCTTCTTCATTGGTTTTGTTCTTGAAGATCCACTTGGTGCCAATCACATTAGTTCCCTCGGGTCTAGGAACTAGCTCCCAAACTTCATTCCTTTTGAATTGCTCCAATTCTTCTTGCATAGCATTGATCCAGAACTCATCAGTCAGTGCCTCTTTCACATTCTTTGGCTCAGTTTTGGAGACAAAACATGAATTGGAGACAATCTCAATCTCCCTTGATCTTGTGGTGACTCCTCTGTTTGGATCTCCTATAATCAGCTCCTTGGGGTGCATCTTCTGGATTCTAATGGAGGGACTCTTGTCAGGTTGATTGATGTTTGGTTCATCTGTAGCAGAATCAGAGTTTTCTGCATTTTCTGTATTTTCTGCACTTTTAGCTGTATCTGCTACATTGTCTCCCGATGTTCTGACATCGTCTTCGACATCCTTCTTTCTTGCTGGAGTTAGATCATCAACAACCACATTGATGGATTCCATCACAGTTCTGGTTCTGGAATTGAATACTCTATATGCTCTGCTGTTTGTAGAGTATCCCAAGAATATTCCTGCATCACTCTTGGGATCCATCTTTCTCCTTTGCTCTCTATCTGCCAAAATGTAACATGGACTTCCAAAGATGTGGAAGTGCTTGATAGTTGGCTTCCTCCCTTTCCAGATTTCATACAGTGTGGTTGGAGTCCCTCTTCTAAGTGTGACTCTGTTGTGGATATAGCATGCTGTGTTCATGGCTTCAGCCCAGAGATTATAGGGAAGTTCTTTGGCATGAAGCATGACCCTAGCAGCTTCTTGCAAAGTCCTGTTTTTTCTTTCAACTATGCCATTTTGTTGTGGTGTAATGGCTGCAGAGAACTCATGAGTGATGCCTTCAGATGTGCAGAATTCAGTAAACTTGCTGTTTTCAAACTCTCTGCCATGGTCACTCCTAATTCTCTTGATGACACAGTCTTTTTCTCTTTGAAGTCTTAGACTCAACTCTTTGAATACTTCAAAGGTGTCTGATTTCTCTCTGATAAAGTTGACCCAGGTAAATCTGGAGAAATCATCCACAACAACATAGGCATACTTCTTTCCTCCAAGGCTTTCAACTTGCATAGGCCCCATCAAGTCCATGTGAAGTAGTTCCAGTACCCTGGAAGTGGTCTGATGTTGAAGCTTCTGGTGGGACATCTTGACTTGCTTTCCAATCTGACATTCACCACAGATTCTGCCTTCTTCTATTTTCAGATTGGGAATGCCTCTAACAGCACCTTTGTCAATGATTTTCTTCATGCCTCTTAAGTGCAGATGTCCAAATCTTTGATGCCATATTTTGACTTCATCTTCTTTGGAGGATAGACATGTGGAGGAGTAACTGGTTTCTTGAGGTGTCCATAGGTAACAGTTGTCCTTTGATCTGCTGCCCTTCATTAGAACTTCACTCTTCTCATTTGTCACCAAGCATTCTGACTTTGTGAAGTTTACATTGAATCCTTCATCACACAACTGACTGATGCTGATCAAGTTTGCAGTCAGTCCCTTCACCAGCAGTACTTTGTTTAGACTAGGAAGTCCATCATGGACTAGCTTTCCCATTCCAGTGATCTTTCTTTTAGAGCCATCTCCAAATGTCACATAGCTAGTGGAGCAAGGTTCAATGTTCACCAGGAATTCTTTAACTCCTGTCATGTGTCTGGAACAGCCGCTATCTAGGTACCAATCTTCCTTAGCTGATGCTCTAAGTGAAGTATGAACAACAAGACTAACAGTCTTGTGTTTTGGAACCCACATCATCTTCCTTCCGCTGCTGCTACTTTGAGTTCCATGATGTGGATGGCCATGTAAATGATAGCAAAAGGGCTTTATGTGACCATACTTGCCACAGTAGTGACACCTCCACTTCTTTCTTTTGCTCTTTTTCTGCTGCGTTCCATGATGTCGAGACCGATGTTGTGACATCGTGGCTCCAGTGCTGTTTTTAGCAGGAACAAATTCTGTCATGGTTGTTCTGCCAGCAGATTTATGATTAAATCCAAGTCCTCTCTGGTTTCCAACATTCTTCCCAAGCTGTAGCACCTCATCAAGCAAATCTGAGCCTTTATTCAGCATCTTTATTGATTTTGTCATGTTTTCCAGTTTAGAGTTCAGAAAACCAATTTCTCCTTTAAGTTCAGAGATCTCCTCTTCATGTGCCTCCTTCTCAGCCTCCAGATTTGCAATGACCTTCTTCAGTTGTGCTTCTTGCTGAAGAATCTTCTCACTTTTGATGCATAGTTCTCTATAGGATATAGCAAGCTCATCAAAAGTGATTTCACTATCTGTATCACTTGAATCTTCAGCAGATTCAAATCTCCCAGTGAGTGCATTCACATCTCTGTCAGAATCACTTTCTTGTTCACTCTCTGTATCATCAGACCGACATACAGAAAGTCCTTTCCTCTGCTTCTTGAGATGAGTGGGACATTCAGCTTTGATGTGTCCATAGCCTTCACACCCATGGCATTGAATTCCTTTGCTGTGACTGGGCTTTTCATCTGACTTTCTCTGGTATTCACTACCTTTCCTGATGTCGAGAGAGATGTTCCGGACATGTGGTTTCTGCCTCCTGTCCATTCTGTTCAGCACTTTGTTGAACTGTTTTCCAAGGAGCACAACTGCATTAGTCAGACCTTCATCAGTATCCAGGTCATACTCATCTTCTTCTCCTTCATCATTGGACACGAACGCCAGGTTCTTGCTCTTCTTTTCAGTCCTATCCGAGAGTCCTAGCTCAAAGGTTTGAAGGGAACCAATGAGTTCATCTACTCTCATGTTGCAAATGTCTTGGGCCTCCTCTATTGCAGTGACTTTCATGTCAAATCTCTTAGGCAAAGATCTGAGGATCTTTCTCACCAGCTTTTCATCTGTCATCCTTTCTCCCAAGGCAGTGCAAGCATTGGCAATTTCAAGAATGTTCATGTGGAAGTCATGAATACACTCTTCCTCCTTCATCTTCAGATTTTCGAATTTTGTAGCCAATAGTTGCAATCTGGACATCTTCACTTTGGAGGTTCCTTCATGAGTGGTTTTCAGGATCTCCCATGCATCCTTGGCCACTGTGCATGTGTTGATCAGTCTGAAGATATTCTTGTCAACTCCATTGAATAGGGCATTCAAGGCTTTGGAGTTTCCAAGTGCCAATTCGTCTTCTTCTTTTGTCCAGTCTTCTTCTGGCTTCAATTCATTAGTGGGCTTTCCTTCTGTGTCCAGCATCTTGGGATGTTCCCAGCCTTTGATGACAGCTTTCCAGGTTCTGCTATCCAGTGATTTGAGGAAGGCCACCATCCTTGCTTTCCAGTATTCATAGTTGGTTCCATCCAGAATTGGTGGTCTGTTCACTGGTCCTCCTTCTTTCTCCATGTTCATCAGAATTTATCTCCCTAGATCTCACTCAGTGATTTAGAGTGCCCGCTCTGATACCAATTGAAATTCTGATACTGAGGACAGATGTCGTACAGGATGTCACGACATCACGCTTCAGAACATGCAGATTATATTTGACTGTATGAACAGATTAAACAAGTAAATAACACAAGAGAATTGTTAACCCAGTTCGGTGCAACGTCACCTACATCTGGGGGCTACCAAGCCAGGGAGGAAATCCACTAAAATAGTGTTAGTTCGAAGATCTAACAGCCACTGTTTACAACCTTCTCACCTAACCACTACCCATGCAACTTCTACCTAAGAGCCACTCTTAGATATGAGAACCCCTCTCACTCCCTCTCAATCACTCTCCCGTGTTTACAATTAAATCAAAGACACACCAGAGATTGCTCTCTGAACAATAGAGATCAACTCTACACACTCAGGTCCAACACTTGATGTTAGGGTAACATCAAGGTGGCTCACAAAACACTCAAGTCCCAAAACTCACAAAATAACTCTTCAATCTCGGACTTGGTAGAAAACTCGTGCAGCCTTCATGTTTATATAGCAGTGTGCGTATCTGGGCTGCAACAACTTGCGCTGGATAAGATCTATCATTCTCCTGAAAAATCTGCACTTAAAGATCTAAAAGATAAAGTTTGATCTTTTAGTTTTTATCTTTAATCTCTAATTCCTGAACGAACTATTCAAGTTTGTAATTCGAACTTTAATTATCTTTTAATTCGTTCCTAAAGATAGATCGCCAAATCTGTTGCTAACTGCACATTAATCTATTAAAGATATAACAGATTTATGTGTCCAGTATTTTCGGGCAGGATGTCCTGGACATTGTATCCGACATCGTGGATCCTGCAGCTTCAATTCTTCATTTGACATTTTATCTTGCCTTGTGCATTGTGCAGCCCGATCTGATTCCTTGACATAATGTTAGACATCATGTGCAGCAACTCCAGCTTTCCTTCATTGTCTAAGTGCTTATGTTTTAACAAAATTTTAGCCAATCTTTTAAAACTCAGTAAAGCTAAGCACTAACAGCTTGATTCACTCTTAAGAAAGAACTACGTAGGTCTGATTTCCTCTTCGATGGAGGGTACGTAGGAGCAAGAGCCCCGCTTTTGTCGACCTCAAAAAATAAAAAGAAATAAAAGTTAAGGTAACACAATTTCCACAATTCTGAAAAATAGGTTGTTGTCCTTTGAGACAAACGTGAGAGGTGCTAATACCTTCCTCAAACGTAAATACAACTCTCGAACTTAGAATTTTCGTTTTGACCGGTTTCCTTCAGTTTTTCTGACGTCTTCCACAAATAAACATTGGTGGCGACTCCGCGCATCTTTCCTCCTATGGAAAGCGCACCCGTAAGCCTCGCCTCGCTCGCCCGCAAAAGGGCACGTTGCGACAGTTGGCGACTCCACTGGGGACTATTTTTGTGAGTTAGGCCTATTTTAAGGAATTGTGGATTTGTGAAACTTCGTGTGTGCATTTGTTGAACTGTGTAAAATGTAAATAACTGTTGTCTATTTTGCATTCTTTACACTGCATTCTAAGCACCCATGGGTTTGAGTAAAAAAGGGGGCCCTACACCCGGGTTCATGGGAATTTAAGGAGTGGAGGTGAATCTATCATCATGCTAGGTCTCTGACTTGCTTGATAATAGTGAAACCTCGTCTAGAGCATTCTCTCTTTATAATGTGTTGTCGCTGGTATTCCATACCGCCACAATATTATTATCTTGAGTGATGATACCTCTAGAAAACAGCCGTGTGAGTTATGAATTGTTGGGGAGTAGTTATTAGAGACCCCTAGATATTGTCCTATAGGTTCCCAAAATAGGGGCAAAGAGCAAACACGCTCCGTGCCATTTGTTCTCATGCATCTTTTGATAAATAGCACTAGTTTATAGTTTTGCTAGTGATGTTTGGTTTCTTCAGAGTAATGCGTAACCTTTTTAATACTACGTTGAGGCGCCATCATGCCCTAAACGTAGCATTAAAATTTGATCTCTGCGGTCTCGCATGTGTGAATTACCCATTTGTGTTGTTTTCTTTCCGTTTCATGCATACGCATTGCATCATTCATGTCGGAGTCTTGATCCACCCCTTTTTTTAGGTAAATGATGGGGACAAATCAAAACGGCAAAAGGTTTTATCAAGTCAAGGTTAAAAGTCTAGATGTCACCAGCCTCAAGGAATTGGGACGATTGATGGGACCTCTCCAAAGGCAAGCCTTCCGCAAAGTGTATGGGAAGATTCTAGATTTGACCGCAGCGGAGGTATTTACGGAAGTTGTCGTATCCCTCACCCAATACTATGACCAGCCGTTGAGGTGTTTCACATTTGGGGACTTCCAAATGGTACCGACTATTGAAGAGTTTGAGGAAATATTAGGATGCCCTCTTGGGGGGAGAAAACCGTATCTTTTCTCCAGGTTTCTTCCCTCCTTGAGCAAGATTGCAGCTGTGGTTGGAGATTCGGCAAAAGAGATGGATCGCATGAAGCAAACTCGGAACGGCGTAGTAGGCCTGCCTCGGAAATACTTGGAAGGCAAGGCAAGGGATATGGCGAGCCAAGAGAAGTGGGGCCCGTTTGCGGATATATTAGCTTTGTTGATTTTTGGGGTTGTCCTCTTTCCGAGCGTTGACGGTTTGGTGGACTTAGCCGCCATTGACGCTTTCCTCGCATATCACCATAGCAAGGAGAGTCCAGTGGTGGCTATATTGGCAGATTTGTTTGACACCTTTGACCGGAGGTGTGAGAAAAACAGTGCACGGATTGTCTGTTGTTTACCCGTTCTCTGTGTGTGGTTGTTTTCACACCTATTCCAACAAGACATAAGACACCCGTGTCCGCTTCAAAGTTATCGCTCATGCGCCGAAAAAGGGAGAGTCGATTGGGACCAACATTTGGCTGGGATAAGAGGCAACACAATCAATTGGTTTCCTCATTGGAAGGAAGGCAAGGAAGGAGTTCTTTTCTCGTGTGGGGACTACCCTAATGTTCCATTGATGGGGACTAGGGGTTGTATTAATTATAATCCCGCACTCGCCATAAGACAGCTAGGGTACCCCATGAGGGGAGCGCCAATAGAAGAATGTCTCTCGCCTTTCCTTGTGAGGGATCTAGGCGCGCAAAGTCTCAAGGTGATACAAAGAGTCCACAAGGCGTGGAGAAGTCCGTTGAGGAAAGACAAGGAGCTTAGAGGCATCCAAAATGGCGCCATCGGTGGTTATCATGGATGGCTAAGAGTTCACACGCGAGGGTTAGATTGGCTCTCCAAATTGAAAGTTATCAATGAGGAGAACTTCGAAGCTCCGGAGGAAGATGAAGAAGTCCAAGCTCTAAAATTAGAGCTAGGGAAGGCGAGACTCGCCAAGGAGAAGTTCAAATCAGCCGCTACACACATCCGGAAAGAGTGCACCGAGTTACAAGAGGAAAACGCGGCCACTGCAAGAGCCCTTGAACAAGAAACCAAAAGGGCCCGCAAGGAGGAACATGGCCGAAATAAATTCCGAGGAGCATTATGGGGTAGCAACAATGAGCTCAAACTCCGAAGAGAGGAAAGAGACCGATCACGGGTGCATGGCATGATCTTAAAAGAAGAGTTAGCTGCGTGCGCAAGGTCCAAGAGGAGTTTGGCTCAACACTTGGAAGCCACGGAGCAAAGCATGCTAGCTATCATAGGCCAATACAAGGAAGAGTTGAACCAGTCTGTGACCCATGAACAAAAGCTAGCGGAGGATTTTGCACAAGTGTACACCGAAAAAGAAGCAAGAGGGAGGGTAATTGATGCATTGCATCAAGAAGCGACTATGTGGATGGATAGGTTCGCCTTGACCTTGAATGGAAGTCAAGACCTCCCGCGTCTATTAGCCAAAGCAAAAGCCATGGCCGAAGTGTGTACGGCTCCCGAGGAGATTCATGGGCTAATCAATTACTGTCAACACATGATAGATTTGATGGCCCATATAATTAGAAACCGTTAGGTTCTCTTGTAACACCTTTGTATAATCTTGGCTAGATGAAAGCTTTGTTCTTTTTATAAAATGAGAAGTTTTGAACTCATCACGTTATCTAAAAAACCTTGGGGTGGATCCAAGTGCTCCGATCATTCATTTGCATATTCATGTTTTGGTGGCATACTCACCGTTGTTTATTTCTTTAGGAATTTCATCATATCTAAGAAAGCACAAAGGCACCCCTATAACACTCGATCCAGAAAAATGGATAATGAAGAGGGCGTGCAGGAACAGATGAAGGCCGATCTATCGACCTTAAAAGATCAAATGGCTTCCATCTCAGAGGTCATGTTAAAACTCCAGAAAACTATAGAGGATAAAGCCACGACAACCGCCTCCAGTACAGTTAGGGAAGCGGAGCCGGTGCTGCAGCCCGCCTTAAATCTGGGCCGAGACAGAAACACGGCAGTTTTTGGTCGAAGGTATAGCCCGCAAGCTTACCCCTATGGCTTGCCTCCGGACTTCGCTCCCCGTGCTGCCCCGGAAGATTTAAGCCAAGCCCCTACCTTCGAGGGGCAACTCCCACCTTATGACGACTATCCCGGGCAAGACGATGAGGAATGAGATACCCATCTCGGCCCCCTGCTCCACCTCAAAGATCCATTCCCCCATGAACTACCCCAACCAAACATAGTCCGTCATGTCCCAGCTTCACCCACACCCGTAAAAGAATCTGTTCCCTTCGCGGAAGATAAGGGAAAGATTGAGGCGCTTGAAGAAAGGTTAAGAGCAGTCGAGGGCCTCGACAATTACCCATTCTCGGATTTAGCAGATTTATGTCTCGTGCCCAACATCGTCATCCCTCCCAAGTTCAAAGTACCAGACTTTGATAAGTACAAAGGGATGACATGTCCAAAAGGGCATCACCGGATGTATTGCCGAAAGATGGGGGCGTATTCTGCGGACGAAAAGTTGTTGGTCCATTTCTTTCAAGACAGCTTGGCCGGAGCAACTGTAGCATGGTATACCAATCTGGAAGCTTCCCAGATCTGATCATGGAAGGACTTGGCAACTGCCTTCATTAGGCAATACCAGTACAATACGGATATGGCTCCCGATCGGAACCAGCTTCAGAGTATGACTAAGCGAGAGCATGAGTCCATTAAGGAATATGCCCAAAGATGGAGAGATCTCACAGCCCAAGTCGTACCGCCCATGACGGAGAGGGAGATGATCATAATTATGGTAGATACGTTACCCACGTTCTACTATGAAAAGCTGATAGGCTACATGCCAGCTAACTTTGCGGATCTTGTCTTCGCCGGAGAAAGGATTGAATCCGGACTACGAAAAGGCAAGTTCGAATATGCTTCCAATGTGGCCCCCAACAACAACAGAAGAGCCCCAGTAGTGGGTGCGAGGAAAAAGGAAGGAGATGCCCACGCGGTCACCACCGCCCCGACATGGATGAAAGCACCCCAAAATATCCAAAGCTCATACCAGCCCAATCCCCCAAATTTTTCAATCCGAGCCAGGAGTTCCCTCCCGAATCAAGTAAAAGGACCACCCGCAGCAGACAGAACGCCGGCCCAACGCACAGCTCCAGCCACGCCCCGGCCAGTCAACAATACGGCCCTGGCACGAGCTATAATAATGCACAGAGCCCACTCTCGAAAGATAACTTCTCTCCTATTCCCATGGCATACTCCGAATTATGGCCTTCATTATTGGAGAATCATTTGGTGGTAGCCATACCCGGGAGGGTCTTCCAGCCACCCTACCCCAAGTGGTATGACCCGGGTGCCAAATGTGAGTACCATAGTGGAGCTCCAGGACACAACATTGACTCCTGCCGTCCGTTCAAGTATAAAGTGCAGCACCTAATCAGTGTCGGCTGGCTATCGTTTCAAGAGGAAGGCCCAAATGTTAAAACTAACCCGCTAGCTAGTCATGGAAAGGCTAGCGTAAGCGCCATCCAAGAGGGTGGGCCATCGCGGGCAAGGAGATTAGGAGAGGTGGCTACTTCCAGACGTTTTATCTACCAATCGCTGCAAGCAGCATGTATGGTCTCCCATGGCAGAGGCGAAAGGGACGAATGTTTGTTTCACCTCGGGGAGTCGCACGACATGGAAACCTGTCCCGCGGTAGAAGAATTGCTTCAGCGGCTCATGGATTGTGGGCAGCTTGAAGTGTCCATAGGAGGGAGGGAAGAACCACAATTTGCATGCAGTCGGAAGAGAAGAAGGTTCCTCTAACCCCCAAGGCCCTAGTGATATGTTTTATTAGGAAAGGGACCGGCTCCACACCCATATACCCCCGGACAGCGCCCAAGCCAACGCCATTTGCATATCAAAGTAATAAGGCCATTCCGTGGAAGTATACCCCTCCCGCGTTCAGCGAAAGAGTTGCAACCGAAGTTGACTCCCTGTCAGCTAAGGTGACCAACATCACCGGCCTTAGTGGCGTAACCCGCAGTGGTCGGGTGTTCGCTTCCCCTCACCCGGCGGAGTTGCCCTCCAAGGCGAAAGCGCCCATGGTCCAAGAGCCCACAGACGTAGCCACCCCCTCGAAAGAAGTAGATCCTCCAGTGGTAAGAGGGGCTGAAAAGAAAGAAGGTCTTCAAGGAAAGACGGTGACTTTGGAAGAGGCCCATGAGTTCCTTCGCCTCATCCAACAAAGCGAGTTTAAGGTAGTCGAGCAACTGAATAAAACTCCAGCAAGGATCTCGTTGCTTGAACTGCTCATAAACTCCGAGCCTCATCATACGCTGTTGATAAAAGTCCTCAATGATGCCCATGTAGCCCACGATATCTCAGTGGGGGGTTTTGAAGGCATCGTTAATCATATAACCACCAACAATTATATCGCGTTAGCGGAAGAAGAGATTCCCGTAGAGGGGAGAGGACACAACAAGGCTCTTCATGTGTCGGTAAAGTGTATGGACCATGTTGTCGCAAAGGTGCTTATCGATAATGGATCGAGTTTAAATGTAATGCCGAAGACCAGTTTGGAAAAGCTTCCTTTTAGTGCGTCACGTTTAAAACCGAGCTCGATGGTGGTGCGAGCCTTTGATGGTACTCGGCGGGAAGTGATGGGGGAAATCGACATTCCCATTCAGATAGGCCCCCACACTTGCAATGTGGTGTTTCAAGTAATGGATATAAATCCCGCCTATAGCTGCCTCTTGGGAAGACCTTGGATTCATGCCCTGGGAATGGTTCCTTCAACGCTTCACCAGAAATTGAAGTTCGCAGTGGGTGGACTTTTAGTGATAGTGTCGGGTGAAGAGGATATGTTAGTGAGCTGCCCCTCCTCCGCCCCATACGTAGAAGCTGCGGAAGAATCATTGGAAACGGCTTTCCAATCCTTCGAGGTGGTGAGCTGCGCCTCTGTGGAACCAAGTCCGTTGCTACCTTCTCTCTCCAATGCGGCCATAATGGTGGCACGTGTTATGCTCAGGAATGGATTTGAGCCCGGAATGGGTCTAGGCAAGGACGGCCTCAGAAATGCCGACGTGGTCGATATCAAGGGAAATCCATACAAATATGGATTAGGGTATGAACCCGAGATGCCGGGGAGGAGGAATGTGCCGTCAAGACTTCGGGCGGATAGGGTATGGCCCGGTCGTATTAGCCAGTGTTTCACTAGTGCCGGAACGGTGCCCGAGGAGGAGGTGGCCGCAGTAGAAGAGGAGTTCCCTCAAGACCCGCCAAGTTTTGTGCAACGATGCCATCCCGATTCTCAAGTGGGGAACTGGTGCGTGATAAGCTAGTCGGAAGTCTATAAAGCTGATTCAATATATGAGGGTCTATAAAGCTGATTCAATAAGCTAGTCGGAAGTCTACGAGGGTTTGACAATCGATTTTGATCGAGATATAAGCCAAACGATAAATGAGGAAGAGGAAAAAGACGTCCTTTCACCAGAGTTGGAGAGGTTGGTCGCTCAGGAAGAACGTGAAATGAAGCCTCACCAAGAAGAAACCGAATTGGTAAACTTGGGGACCACGGAGGAAAAGAAAGAAGTAAAGGTAGGAACCGGTATGACCACGCCTATCCGCCAAGGCTTGATAACCCTTCTTGAAGAGTATCAAGATGTCTTTGCATGGTCATATCAAGACATGCCCGATCTGGATTCCAACATTGTGCAGCATAAGTTGCCTTTGAATCCTGGGTCTTCCCCGGTTAAGCAAAAGTTATGAAGAATGAGACCCGAGATGTCTTTAAAAATTAAAGAAGAAGTAAGGAAGCAATTTGATGCAGGGTTCTTAGCTGTAGCTCGGTACCCAGAGTGGGTGGCCAACATTGTCCCAGTCCCAAAAAAGGACGGCAAGGTTCGAATGTGTGTAGACTACCGGGACTTGAACCGAGCCAGCCCTAAAGACAATTTTCCCCTGCCACACATTGATATATTGGTAGATAATACAGCCAAGTTCTCCCTTTTCTCATTTATGGATGGTTTCTCGTGGTATATTCAAATAAAGATGGCACCCGAAGATGTAGAGAAGACCACTTTCGTCACCCTATGGGGGACATTCTGCTATAAAGTGATGGCCTTCGGGCTGAAAAATGCTAGGGCAACCTATCAGCGTGCCATGGTGACGTTGTTCCATGATATGATGCATAAGGAAATAGAGGTCTACGTAGATGACATGATTGCCAAGTCTCGAACTGAGGACGAACACCATGTCAATCTGCGTAAGCTGTTTGGAAGGTTGCGGAAATACCAACTAAAACTAAACCCAACCAAATGCACCTTCGGGGTAAAGTCGGGGAAGTTGCTAGGATTTATCGTAAGTCAGAAAGAGATAGAGATAGATCCTGAGAAAGTGAAGGCCATCCTTGAAATGCCGGAACCACGCATGGAGAAGCAGGTTCGGGGGTTCTTGGGCAGGTTGAATTATATCGCGAGATTTATCTTGCAACTCACCCCTACCCGTGAGCCCATTTTCAAGCTATTACGTAAGAACCAGGCGGTCCTGTGGAATAGTGACTACTAAGAGGCCTTCGAGAAGATCAAACAGAGTCTCGCAAACCCCCCGGTGCTCATGCCACCTGTAACAGGAAGACCTCTTTTCCTGTACATGACCGTGTTGGACGAGTCTATGGGGTGCGTGTTGGGTCAGCACGATGATTCTGGGAAAAAGGAGCAAGCCATCTACTATCTAAGCAAGAAGTTTACCGCATGTGAGATGAATTACTCAATGCTGGAAAGGATGTGTTGTGCTCTAGTATGGGCATCACATCGGCTTAGGCAGTACATGCTCAGCCATACCACGTGGCTTATTTCCAAAATGGATCCCGTGAAATACATCTTTGAGAAACCGACCCTCACGGGACGAATCGCTAGGAGGCAGGTACTATTATCTGAATTCGATATCGTTTATGTCACCCAAAAGGCGGTAAAGGGAAGTGCCTTAGCGGATTATTTTGCCTAGCAACCCCTCTAGGATTATCGGCCGATGCACCCCGAGTTCCCAGATGAAGATATCATGGCCCTGTTTGAAGAAAAGCGGACGCACGAGGACATAGACAAATGGATTGTTTGCTTCGATGGGGCATCTAACACTTTGGGCCACGAAGTAGGGGAAGTCCTTGTATCCCCGGATGATCAGTGTATTCCTTTCACGGCTAGGCTAGGTTTTGATTGTACCAACAATATGGCCGAGTACGAAGCATGCGCCCTCGTGGTTCAAGCGGCCATTGATTTTGATATAAAACTACTCAAGGTGTATGGAGACTCAGCTTTGGTGATACGCCAGTTGAAAGGAGAATGGGAAACTAGGGATCCGAAGTTGATACCCTATCAAACTCACATCTTGAGGTTAGCCAAGTACTTTGACAACATTTCTTTCCACCATATACCTCGGGAAGAGAATCAAATGGTTGATGCATTAGCCACCCTGGCATCCATGTTTCAACTTGCCCCACACGGGGATCTGCCGTACATCGAATTCAAATCTTAGGGCAGGCCGGCATATTGTTATGCAATAGAGGAAGAGCGGGATGGGAAACCGTGGTATTTCGACATCAAACAATATGTCGAGAACAAAGAATACCCACCAGGGATTTCTGACAATGACAAAAGGACGTTGAGGAGATTGGCTACTGGTTTCTTTGTAAGTGGTACCATCCTATACAAACGGAACCACGACATGACCCTCCTACGATGCGTAGATGCCAAAGAGGCAAACTTCATGATTGAGGAGATCCACGAGGGTTCCTTTGGGACACATGCCAATGGGCATGCTATGGCCAAAAAAATCCTTAGGGCCGGTTATTACTGGCTTACTATGGAAAGCGATTGCTGCGCTCATGTAAGGAAGTGTCATAAATGTCAGGCATACGCGGACAATGTCAATGTTCCGCCACATCCTCTTAATGTTATGTCCGCTCCTTGGCCTTTTTCCATGTGGGGAATAGATGTCATTGGGGCCATCAAACCCAAAGTGTCGAATAGTCACCGCTTCATTCTTGTGGCGATAGATTACTTCACCAAATGGGTCGAAGCGGCTTCTTATACTAATGTCAGGAGAAGTGTGGTAGTCAGATTCATAAAGAAGGAGTTGATTTGTCGATACGGACTCCCCAGGAAGATCATTACTGACAATGGCACCAATCTGAACAACAAGATGATGCAGGAAATGTGCGAGGATTTCAAGATCCAGCATCATGACTCCACCCCTTATCGGCCGAAGATGAATGGGGCTGTAGAGGCTGCGAATAAAAATATTAAGAAGATTGTTCAGAAGATGACAGTGTCATACAAAGATTGGCATGAGATGTTGCCTTTCGCCTTGCACGGATATAGAACCTCGGTACGAACTTCTACTGGGGCAACGCCGTATTCTTTGGTTTATGGGATGGAAGCAGTACTCCCATTTGAGGTGGAGGTTCCTTCTCAGAGGATAATAGCGGAATCAGGCCTAGAAGAGTCAGAATGGGCTCAAGCACGCTACGACCAACTTAACCTTATTGAAGGTAAGCGTTTGGCAGCCATGAGCCATGGGCGTCTGTATCAACGAAGGATAAAGAACGCATTCGACAAGAAGGTACGCCCGCGCAAGTTCAACGAGGGGGACCTCGTGCTGAAGAAGATGTCCCACGCTGTTAAGGATAATCGAGGCAAGTGGGCCCTGAATTATGAAGGACCTTTCGTGGTGAAAAGAGCTTTTCTGGGGGTGCTCTGATACTCACCCACATGGATGGCGAGGAGCTGCCCTCGCCCATCAACTCCGATGTAGTTAAATGATATTACGCTTGAAGTCTGGGGAAATCGAGAGGACCGTTGCATGTTTTTATTTCTGAGTTTTTCTCGTTCTTCTTGGGTTCCTCTAGGGATTCCCATTCACTGTATTTGTCTCGTTTCTTTGAAAAGAAAAGATGGGCGAGGTTTCAGTCCTCCCTTTGGTTTCAAACCTTGTGTTTTAGTTTGTTATAACCTGAGCCCTCTTCGCTCGGTTCATGGGATGCCCCAAATGCCTATTTAAAATTGAATTTAACCAGCCTTCACTAAGAAAATCATCGCATTAGAAACATTCATACATGCACATGCACATGCATATCTTGTGGTAGCATGGAGCAGAATCGTCTCAGGCCACGGTCAGAAGTCAAGACAAGTCAATGGCAGAAATCAACCAAGGTAAGACGATGGCCGGTCACGATTGGCCGCGTATTGTTTGTCTCCTACTTGCAGGTACTTAGGGATGGAGGCAAATGGAGGATAGGGTCACAAATGACCGTTGTCCCTTCCCGGCGCTAGACAAGTAGAGAACGTCGCTGCATGGCAGCCCAGTATCCTTTGAATTCACAGTATTTTATTACTATTATTTGTTTTAAATAAAGTAATCGTCGCCTGATTCTAACTTAAGTAGGTTCGAGTAGGCAAACGCTAACCCGTAAGGGGGGGAGGCATGGTTAATGTTTCTCAAAAAAAAAAAAGTACAGGTTAGCTCGCCTGGGCGAGCAACCCCTGTACGAAAATATAAATGGGTGGAGGGGGAACGTTTTCTTCACCCAAAACTCTTCCCCATCACTTCAAAAACCCCCAAGCTCACGGGAAGTACGAGAACAGCAGCCCCCAAGCTTCCATTGTTGAGTTTTTGCTTCCCTTTTCACGCTTTAATTCACTCCCCACAAGTAAGTGCAATTTCCCTTGGTTATTTGGCTCTCCATTGATGTGTTTTGGTGCTTTAGTTGCTCATTTTTTGCAAAATTCATGAAGCAATTCACATCTGAATCCATGCTTGTTTTGTTGAGTTGAGGGTTTGTGTGAGAAGGCATTAGGCCTATGTTGTATTCTGAAGCAATGGGGCATGCCACATTGTCCCCATTCTCTTGCAATTTGTGTCCAAACGTGTGCCCTCCAAGTGCTCGGTGAAATGCCCCCAATGATATATGAATATGATTTTGCAAAATTGGGATGGTGGGACTGTTTTATATATGTAGAGACAGCATAGGAGATTCAAAATAGGTGCCCGAATGCAATTTCAAGCTTAGGAACCCAAACTTTTTAGCTTCAATGCAAGAAGACATACTCATGGCTAGGAATCCAAATTTTGGTTTTAGAATTAGAAAAGCATGAAAATTAGGACTTGCTTGTGAGAGTTTTTGCTCGAATTTGGGCTGCCCCATGTTTGATACTTTGCACCTAAGTAATATGAAAAACACCTTGCAATAGTATGTATATATAGGTAAATAAAAGGGGCATGAAATTCTTTGCAAAGGGTGAATGAATATTGAGGTCGCTTCCTAAATGAATGTATGATAGCACGGAATTCCCTTTTGAATGCAAGTGTGTGCATAATGTAAATAGCTTGCCAATATGAATAAATGTAAGTGAAACAATAAAAATTTGTATGATATATATTTCAAATATATGTAGGTAGTTTGTAATAGCAAATGTTTAGGATATAAATTAGGTGTGAATTTTGACGCAATGCCTTGAGCGTAAGAATGTATGTTCTTTTCAAATGCATATATGTGTGTGACAATTAGAATGTGTTGGATGGCCTCTATGTTGATATAAATGGTAGGATATTCCACACGTACGTGTGTGCATAAATAGATTACATGAGTTCGTTCTAAAATCAGAGGGATTAGCATGACATTTTTTGCATTAAGATAAGCATTATCTTGTAAACTGGAAGCTTATGAGCAGTTCCAAAAGGGAGACCCTAGCTGGGGTCTTATTGAGTTGTTCAATGACCTTGAACTTGCTCTGTTGGATAATGTAGACGAACTCGCTGGCCTCCTCGAGCAATACCTCTTTCTTGCTGCGGCCCTCTTTTCCCTTGGCAAATCCCCCCGTCGGAACATCCTTGTCTAGTGCAGGGATCGCCTTGATGTTTTGTCCTTCGGTCACCTTTGCTTTCACCTTTAGCATTCGTGGGTTGCGTTGGTAGGTCGGGGGGTTTAAACACGCGACCGCTGCGGGTTATGCTGCTTAAGCCGGTGATGTTGGTTACTTTGGCCAACAGTGAGTCGATGTCGGTAGCTTCTTCCTTCCTGTCGCCCGGAGGGGCGTACCTCCACGGGACTGCGTGACTATTTTTGTAAGGGAAAGGAACAAGTCTAACGCCCGATACCGCCGAGGGGTGTCGGGGCCTTTGGGGAGCAGTGTTCCTGGTGAAGTGTATTACCAAGGGTTTAGGTTTCTGAGGACTTTCCTTATCTACCAACTGCATGCATATATGTTGTTCCTCTTCCTCCTCATTGCTGACCTCAAGCCAGCCTTGGTCTATCATTTGTTGTAATAGTTCTCCTACCGCTAAACATGTTTCTATGTCTTGCGGCATGCCCGAACGCATTAAGCAAAAATCCTTCTTATGCCCACCACATGGAATCACGCCCGCCTTTTGTAAGGCTTCGTGGATAAACCTTCTAGAGGTCATTACATCCTTCAAATGTTTGGGCCTGTGCAACCTACACACCTCGATGGCATTAACGGCTGCCCCTCCATGATTAGCGAGCGGGTTTGTTTTTATACTGGGCCTGTCCTCTTGAAACGTCAACCATCCAACTTCTATCAAACTCTGGACCTTGTGTTTCAAGGCCATGCACTATTCGACCGAGTGGCCCAGGGTTCCCCCATGGTATGCGCAGGTTGCGCTAGGGTTATACCATTTCGGGAAAGGAGACTGGTAGATCCTTCCCAGAGTCACCATGGCCAATTGGTTGGTAATGAGAGATGGCAAGAGGCCCCCGTACGTCATTGGGATCGGGGTGAATTCCTGAGCCTGCCTTGGTGGAAAGTTCCTCGCCGTGTTGGAGCCTACGCCAAGGTGGGCGTTATTGGCCGGGCAAGGTTGGGTTGGAGACGGAGCCTGTGGGGGCCCCCTCTGTGTGGGCGCGGGCGCCCTTGGCTAGGTGGGCGCTGAGTTTGAAGAGCTCCCGGCACGGGCCGAAAAGCTTGGGTGATGTTGTGGATATTGGTGGGTACCGTGGGAGGTTTGCGGCGGCTTGGGCCACACAGGCGTTGAAGTGACAGCATGGGCATCTCCTTCCTTCCTCTTTTCCCCAGCTGTTTTGGTCCTCCTACTACTGGTACCTGCGGGGGAGATGTAATCAAACTTTCCCCTCTTCAAACCCACCTCGATCCTTTCTCCAACGAATACCAAGTCTGCGAAGCTAGAGGGCATGTAGCCCACTAACTTCTCATAGTAGAATACAGGCAAGGTATCCACTATCATAGTAATCATTTCTCTCTCGACCATGGGAGGGGCCACTTGTGCTGCTAGGTCTCTCCAACACTGAGCATACTCTTTAAAAGACTTGTGTTCTCGCTTACTCATGTTTTGCAACTGGGTTCAGTCGGGAGCCATGTCAGAGTTGTACTGATACTGCCTAAGGAAGGCAGTAATCAGATCCTTCCAAGTGTGGATGCGGGAAGCTTCTAGGTTAGTGTACCAGATGACCGCTGCCGTAGCCAAACTATCTTGAAAGAAGTACATTAATAACTTCTCGTCCCTGGAATATGCACCCATCTTCCGATAGTACATTTTTAAGTGATTTTTAGGACATCTCGTCCCCTTGTACCTATCGAAGTCAGAGGTACCTTGAACTTCGGCGGAATGACAACGTCCGGCACCAAGCACAGGTCAGTCATGTCCGTGAAAGGATAGTTGTCGAATCCTTCAACGACCCTCAATCTCTTTTCGATGAGATCGAGTTTTTCCTTTCCTTCCGCTGCCGGGGGTGGCCCTCCCATGGGCAGAAGCATTGGCTGCATTGGGTGGGTTTGAGGCACTCCCATGATGTTGGGTTAAGGTAGTGTGTTGGGCGCTGGCCCCCAAGCGGGAAACAGAGAGTAGGATTCAACGTCCCCATGAGCGCGCTCTCAAGGATCCTCGTGGGCCCTGTCAGGAAGTTGAGGAGGCTGCCCTTCGAGGATGAGGGGAGCAATGTGACCCGCGTCTTCATGCATGGTCGGTGGTGTGTAGTTGGGTGGTAAATCATAAGGGTAAGCACCTCGGTTGTACCCCAGATGGGGGCTACTGACATGCCTCGGTGTGTTTCTCCCTTGTCCCACAATGCTCGGAATGCGATGGCGGCAGCGGCGGCGGTGTCCGCGTTACTCTCCATTAGTCATTTCATTCCCAGCATGGCTTCCATCATAGAAGCCATTTGTTCTTTCAAAGCCAACATGTCAGCTTTCATCTGTTCCTATACTTCCTCTAGGTCACCCATCGTCCTAGACTTGGATCTGGTGCGATAGGGATGCCTCGGGGCGCACTTAGTTATGGTGTCTTTCCTAAAGAGACAAAACGTGAGGAGTATGCAACGAGGAAATTAAACACGAATGCATGCTAGAGATAAAGTGTCGGAGCACTTGATTCACACCGGATTTTTGGAGTAATCTCATGGGATAAACTCATTTTATTCAAAAAGTTATAACTAGTCAAGATCTGAGTGACAATACAAACTCCCTAATGGTTCCTAATTATATAGGCCATAAGGTTTATCATATGCTGACAATAGCTAAGGAGCCCATTGATTTCCTCGGGGGTGGAGTATGCGTCTGCCATTGCTTTGGCCTTTGCTAGTAATTGGGGAAGATCTTGACTCCCATTCAAAGTAAGAGCAAACCGGTCCATCCACATCATCGCTTCTCGATGTAATGAGTCGATCACCCTTCCCTTAGCCTCCTTTTCTGCGTACACCTGGGCATATTCGTCCGCCACCTTGTGCTCGTGGGTGGTGCCCAAATCTAATTCTTCTTTGTACTTGCTGATGATGGCCAACATGTTTGTTTTGGTCTCGCTCAGCCATTGGGACAAGCTCCTTTTTGACCTTAGGCAAGTCTTCAATTCTTCTTTCAGAATCATGGCATCTACTCGTGACTGGTCCCTTTCCTCTCCTTGGAGTTTAAGTTAGCTGTTACTGCCCCACAGAGCCCCTTGAAACTTGTTCTGGCCGAGTTCTTCCTTGCGGGCCCTTTTGGTCTCTTGCTCCAAGGCCTTGGTGGTGGCTATGTTGACATCTCTCAGTTCGGCGTTCTCCTTTCAGATCCTAACGGCCGTTGACTTGAACTTTTCCTTGACCGCTTGGGCTTTCTCAAGCTCTGTTCTGAGGGCTTGTACCTCTTCGCTTTCTTTCAGGGCTTCAACCTCCACCTCTTTAGCGGCTCTCAACCTCGGGAGCCAATCCAGACCTTGTGCGTAGGCTTTCAACCACCTACGGTAGCCGTTGATGGCCCCGTTGCTACTTCCCCTAAGTTCTTTGTCCTTCTTTTGTACCATTTCCCATGCCTTGCGGACCCCCTGAAGCACCCCCGCGTTGGGGCTATTGAAACCTCGTGCAATAAAAGGTGTGAGGCCTTCCTCTGATGGTGCCCCCCTCATGGGGTAGCCCAGTTGTCTTATGGCGAGGATGGGATTATAATTAATGCAACCCCTCGTCCCCATTAAGGGAACATTTGGAAATCCTCCACATAAGACAAGAATCTCGGTTCTTCCTTCCTTCCATCGAGGGAACCAATTGACGGATGCTCCTTCTTTTCTTGCTAAGAGTTGGTCCCAGTTTGCCTCCCTCTTCCCGGCGCACGGGCGGTGACCTTCTAGTGGGTAAACGTGTCTCTCCTCTTGGCGGAAAAGGTGTGAGACCAACCATACGTAGAGGGCCAGTGTACAACAAACGATCTTTGCACTGTTCTTCTCACATCTTCGGTTGAATGTGTCATACAGGTCGGCTAAGATAGCGACGATCGGGCTTTCCTTGCGATCGTGAAAGGCGAGAAAAGAGTCAATCGCTGCTAGGTCCACCAACCCATCCACGTTTGGAAAGAGGACTACCCCAAAGATTAAGAGTGCCAAGACATCAATGAACGGAGCCCATTCGTCTTGACTTGCCAAGGTTCTTGCCTTTGCTTCCAAACATTTCCTTGGTACTCTAACCACCCCATTTTCGACTCGCTTCCCCGGGTCCAATTCCTGTGCCGAGATTTTGACTATTTTGGAAATTCTAGCCAAGAAGGGATAGAACCCTGAGAAAAGATACGGTTTCCTTCCTCCTAGAAGGCATCCTAGGATCTCTTCAAACTCTTTTACCATGGGTGTTAACTGGAAGTCCCCAAAGGTGAAGCACCTCAAGTGTTGGTCATAATACTAGGTGAGGGAGGCAATGGCCTCCGTGGAGACCTCTGCCATAGTTAGGTCCCAGATCTTACCATATGCTTTGTGAAAGGCTTGTCACTGGAGTTGACCCATCAACTGTCCTAACTCTTTCAGACTGGTGACTCCTAGGCACTTGATCTTGACTTGATAGAACCTCTTTTTAAGCAAAGGCGCCTGACTTGATCCCATGTTTTACTAAAGTGAACAAAACCTATGCGAATAAATACTCTGACATTTACCATGGGTGAAATGGATGAATGCATGAAGAAATGCTTATGGCACAGATGCATTTTACAAACACGAGAGTTCGGAAGATTACCTCTTCTTAATTACAACATTTGGGTAGCACAGTGCCTCGCGTATGTACTTAAGAAGGTGATACTGACCTTCTGACTTCTTGTGACAAATGATGGGACCAACATATAATGCAAACGTGACGACGTGACACGGACAAAATTGTGCATGGTTTTTGCGGCGTAATGGGGGACGCATAAGCATGGAAGTACCATCAAATGAACATACAGTAGAGATGCACATGACATTTAGAGGATATGTATGATAGTGTTAAAAACAAAAACACGTAGCGTGTTCGCTTCGTGCCCTACTGGGAACCTAACTTGGATGAGTTAAAGGCTTTTAGTAACGTTCCCCAAGGTGGTCATATCTCTCTTGATGGTTTCTAGAGGTATCATTCCCTTTGACAAGCATATTGTGATAGTAGGGACTACCAGCAACAATATGTTATCAAAGAGAAAAACTCTAGATGAGAGTTCACTGTTATCAAGCGAGTCGGAGACTCAGCATGACCACAGATTCACCTCCACTCCTTATGTTCCCATGGACCCGGGTATAGGGCCCTTAACAACTCATAGTTTATGCACAAAAAAAGTGTAGGTGTCGTGTGTGCATCAAATGAACAAATATTTATCAATGCATATATTAAATAAACAACTACACTAAAAAGCATCAAAGAGTTATATGCATACAAGAACATATGAGAAATAAAGGGAAACCAACAAAAAAGTGAGTCATGATATAGAATGCACACAGATTAAAATGGTCGAACTCTTTAAAACAGTCCGCAGTGGAGTTGCCAACTGTCGCAACCTACCCTTCGGCGAGAGGGCGACGCGAGACTCATCGGTGCGTCTTCCAAGAAAGGAAAATGCGCGGAGTCGCCACCAATGTTTATTCGAGGAAAAAGTTGGAAAAATCGGAAAGGTGTGGTCTACGAACATTAATCGTGAAAGGTTTGGGAGTTGTTTTTACGCATGAGGAAGGTATTAGCCCCCCACGCGTCCATCACTAGGGACGGCAGCCTTCAACCAAGTGTGCGAATATGACTTCAAAATATGTATTTTTCCTTTTTTATGTTTTCTAGCTTTTTATAGGCCTTTTTGTATTTTTTATCTTTTTATGGTTGACAAGGGTGTTTCCCTCGCTCCTACGTATTCCTCAATTGTGATGAGGAAATCAGACCTACGTAGTTCTTTCAAAAGCAATAAAGTTATGTGTTGATTTTATGCTTTTGAACGGCCTATGTTAACCGATAAAAGCAAAGATGAACATTTAAGGCATTGGACCTTAAAATGGTTTTGAGTGACTTTTGCGGATGAAGCTTGATTTGTGAGTTGATTTTAGCCTTAGTTTCACTTTGGTTATTAGTCAATTTATTCAAGGAAACTTTCAAAGAAAAAACGTTTGATTGATTTTTTCAAAGATATTTTGATTATTTTATTATTATTTTGCCTTTTTTTTGTTTAACCGAGGTTACTGCGTGGACGATCGGTTTGGATTTTATTTTAAAAGTGATTAAACGAGATTACAACACAAATGATCGGTTGAAATTCATTTTATCATTTATTAGGCGACATAACGACTTAAATGATTGATTAAAGCTCGTTAAAAAAGGGTACGGAAAGTAAATGTAATGAAAGTGAAAGTACACAAAACAAGTAGAGACCACTAAGGGTGCATAGAATGAATTGAAAGATTCGATTTCAGGAACTTACCGGTTGAAGACCGAAGAACGGTGAAGAATCTCCACGAAATCGCTTACGGAAACATCTCGGAAGCGTTATGGAAGTGCCTCGGCTTGGAGTTTTTTCACGAAAACAATTTTTCTCACTAATTTCGAGTGATTCCTCAATACTAGAAAGGTGGAACCTGTTCCTTCTACCCTCCTTCCCCTATTTATAAGAGAAAAAAGGGAGGTGGTTGCCGCCCAGCTCGCCCAAGTGAGCTGGGTTGCTTCCACCAGAAGCCACCGCCCTCTTTTTGGAATCTTTAGGAAGGCCCAAGTGGTCCAGATTGCTATTTACACTCTCATTTTTACTAAATACACCCCATTTTGTGTTTTTTATCGATTTTTTTCTGAAACGTTACGGAACTTTGTGGATTATGCAACGATACATGTTTTCCTTCTGAAACGTCGCGGATTACGCAACAATGCTTATTTTGACTTCCGAAATGTTGAAAAACTTAACAAATTACGCAACGATGCTTGTTTTGAGGGTTCCGAAGGGAGCAAACAAGGTTTGAGAACCGACCGCAAGTACCCCCCAATGAAATTAGGGTATGACAAAGGTCAAATATCTTTGGTTTAAATTGACCACCCTATCATAATAATGATAACAACATGTTAGTTGGTTGGGAAGGGTATGGTTAAATAGCTAAAAAGAGTCTAAGAACTTGTTTTTACTATACTTGTTAAATAGTCAAGAAGAATCAAAGAACTTCTTCTTCTTCTTCTTCACCAAAAATTGAAAATATGATGAGCAATGGAACACTTGCTTCTGTCTAACGATTCTATTCACATGTGAGACATCTTTAGGAGAAGAGAATGAGAATTTAAACTTATAAAATGAAAGAAAAATTGAAATAAAAAAGGTTTTCTTGAGATCTTACCTCTATTCTCCACAAAACCCCCTTAAATCCTCTCAACCAAGCCTCCCAAAGCAAGAAAGAGTTTGCAAACCCTAGCCCCTTCTGCTCTCAAAACCGGCCACACCCCTGAGTCATCCTAGGGTTGTGTTGCCTTATGTAGTGGGTCTTAACCCACTTGGGTTAAGGCCTAATTATCTTAGGTGCTCTAATTGAATCCATAAACTTCCTAATTAAGCTTCATATGATACTTAATTCTATACTTTAGTCACTTTAAACTATTAATTATAACTCTAACTATTTCTTTTTATTAATTAAACTATTTTAAAGAGTTTTGATCATATTTATCAAATTTCCATTAATGAGTTGACAAAGTCAATCTTTTTCTATTGTCTCTAGTAGTCTAGGGTTGACTTTTGTTGACTTTTACCATTTTTAGTAGAAAATGAGTCTTTTCCTCATTTTCTCACTTTTCCTTTTAATTCTACTATACTATTATTTAAATAGTTTATTTAATTATTTTTTATATTATTATTATTATTATTTCTAATAGTAATACTTTTTAATTTCTATAGTCTAATTTTTTGGATGTTACAATTTTTACCCAATAGATTCACCTTTGTTACATAACTAACAAAGCTAAGGTTTGGTTTTATGTAATTTCGAAACTCTTTAACTTATGAAAATACTGTGAACTTTTCATGCTTCCAAAACCAACAAATGTAACTCAAATCTTAAAATACAAAACATATATTTATAAAACAAAATTAAAACAAATATAATGCCTCGTGGCTCTACACCTTTCTTAAAAGAAGATAAATCTTTAATTACATGAGATTCTTGAAAATATAAAAAAGACAAACCTAAGTTGGTCACCTCTATACATAAACCAAACAAAATAAGAGATCGAAGGGATCGCATCTTTAGTCTCATGCCCACTCTATCTACAATGTCTCCAAGAGGAAGATCCACCTAAACTCCACCTGCTCCCTCATATGTTGGGTTTAGGATCATCATAGTCACCACTACATATATCACATGTAAAGGTAAACTTACCAAACCAAACTATACAATTGTAGATAAATGAATCTCCAATTATTAATGAAAAATGGAGAAAACTAGACCTTGCGTACTTCAAAAATATTATACATAATTAATAACTAAAATATTTATACAAAACTTAGTTCATAAGCTCATAATACAATTCAAATTCATAAGTTTATATCAAAACTCAGTTCATATAAAGAGATCTCTAATTTCTCATCAATAAGCACCAATAAAAAACATCATCAAAGCTCATCCATCTTAATTTATATACACAACACAACTAGCATCAAAACTCCTCAACTTAGCATCAACAACATAATTATATCATAATTTGCAATTACCATCAACAATATACTCTCATCACCAATTATCATAATGAATAATGAAAAAATAACTCTACTCCATGAAATTTTTCATCATACTCAATCATCATAACTGATATACACACATAACCACTACACAACTTGAAAATCTCAAACATCAAATGTTGACACTATTGTATGGAATTTCAACACAATATGAGTGGTCTCCCATGAGTTTCATCTCATAACATAGTCACACTCTCTAACCATTTAGGGAGTCTCTTGGGCTAATCCTATTGAGGAAGTGTGGTTTTATCAAAAATGATAAATTATAATTCCTCTATTTTTTTCAATTGTTGCATTTTTTAAAATCTTTGTTTCTATTTATATGCCATATTGACAAAGTCTAAGATTACATTAATTGTTTTGTTCAACTATATCCTTTCTTTAATTTAATATGTAACATAGTTGCACCTACCCTCTAACCATTTAGGGAGTCTTTTGGGCTAATAACAAATGGACATTTATAGCTTACTGTCTATTAAATGTCCCAATAATTAATATATCATTTATTAAATAAAACAAATCCTAAATAAATAAAATGAAATGTCTAAAATGCCCTTGTTTGGGTGACAAAAAATGTGCCAAAACTTTCTTGCTTTATATTACTCAATCTGTTACTTTTATATGTCTTTTAAGATTTCTATGTAGAAACCAAAGAATACAAGAAATTTTCTATACTAATAAAATAGTTGTAGGTTTTCTACTTTACCCTTTTTCATTTACACTCCACAATAAATACAATAATTATAGATTAAATAAAAAGAAAGACTATAGTTGACAAAAGAGTAATTCGTGTGATCTTAGACTTTGTAAATGACAAATGAATAGAAACAAAATATAAAAAAATATAATTGAAAATAATTGGAAGAAGTAAAAGAGATTACTCATTCTATTCCATTTTATCTACTTTTTAAGGTTTCTATGTAAAAACAAGAAAAAAATCATTTTTTTTATTTTAATAAAAAAGTAACAAGGTTTCTTATTTTATCCTTTTTCATTTCTATTCCACAATGTGTTATTTGGTTAAAAACTTTTGAAATAATCTGACTTTTTTTTTTACAGGAAATCATCTCAAACATATACACTTACAAATAATTACAAATGCTAAATGAAGTAATAATCACATATTAATACCTTTAGGTTTTTTATTTGAAAAAAATGATATGCATTTATAGTTTAAAATAGACACTATTAGAAATTACACTTTCAACATCGGTTATTTAGGGGATTTTACATCGGCTCTAAAACCGATGTTGAAAGTGACGATGTTGAATGTATCATTGTTAACATCGGTTTTTAAAAACCGATGTTAACATAAATATGATAACATCGGTTTTATAAATAACCGATGTTAAACACAAAGAACTACAGCAAAAAAAGTGTATGCATGACGAAAGTTGACATTGGTTTTGTAGTAAAACCGATGTTAATGTTATATATTAACATCGTTTCTCTAGAAGAACCGATGTTAATTTAATATAGATAGCCGATGTTAACTTATGTACATTAACATCGGTTATGTATAAATAACCGATGTTAATATAGAAACGGTAACATCCGTTATGTATGAATAACCGATGTTAATGTACAAAAGTTAACATCGGTTTTGTGTATGACCGATGTTAAGGTTCATGTCGACATCGGTTTTTGTAAATAACTGATGTTGTTTACCATATTAACATCGGTTTTTGTTAATAACCGATGTTGTTTTCAAGTATTTTTTTATATATACTTTCTGTTTTTACAGTAAACCCAAAATTGTACCTGTCAAATGCAATTTCAAGTCCAATTCATAGCAAATAAACATTTTATTCTGCTTTCAAGCAGTTTTAATGATAATAAACATCAAATAATTGATTTATCATAAAGAACAATCATCAAATGAATTCAATGTTCATATTACATAGAAAATGTCAAAAATGTTAAACCAAAGTAAACTAAAGCTAAAGATAATGTCCCTAAATCCTAGGCCTGATCTCTAACTCGGAGATAAAACTGTGCCTACTGGATCCACAATGCCTTTAATTTCTCTGGCTCCAATGGTCTAGGATTGTTAAAATACTGCATGATGAAATAAATCATAATAAGTTAATAATGTAATACAAATTATAAATAAATTGATTTTGTTTGAAATAAACTTACCGCTTCCCAATTATTCCTAAAAGTTCCTAAAATGATGGTGGACATCCAGTGCATCACATAGTAGCCGCACTCAGTACTTCCTTTTTGTCTATTACACTAAATACATAATGAAATTTGGATATTAATTAAACAACTAGTGTACAGACACATAAAGAAATATATATAAGTGGAAGTTTTATGTAAATGACGTACCTTGGCGACAATCCACCTAGCAGGAGCCTTTGATTTAGGTTGTGGAGCATCATCAAGACCTTTTAATGCACTGTTCCAGATGAGTAACAATTAAAAACTGGTGTTGTACGTTGAGGTATTTCAATGCAAATCTATTGAAAAGAACACTAACCTATTAATAATCCCCTTAAGGTAGTTGTCTGGCCTGTTATGCAATGAACAAAACCAGACAACTAGGTGTTTCTTGGGCAGGATGACCACCACCTGCCAGTGTCCGCTGTAGCGGAGATTAATATGGGTTAGTACATTAGTAAACATTAATTAAATTCAGTTATTTTGTGACTTACCCATTTAGGTAGGCTCCAAGATAAACATCGCGTTTTGAACTCTACATCCAAGTCTTTATGTAACTTTCAGACTCAAACTGCGATTGCCCAGACCTCTGAATTGACTGTGGCTCGAGGAATCTATAGATATCAGAATTCCCCGCTCGCATGCATGTTTCAATGAGATGCCTGTTTATGTTAAGTCAAAGTTAAATATTTATGAATTGAAAGCAATAACTTGGGTAATTAAAAGTAATATAAAATGACTTAGAGAATCCACAAATGTAACACTAATATGCTGAGACATTGACCACCGTGTGCGATTTCAGAGAGGTCTTCATGCTTTATGTAGAAGGCGAAATCTGGATTAAAGACCTCGAACACAGTGGCATCCCATCTAACCTGATAAGGCCTCAAGAAAAGCTCTGGGATGGTCAATGTCATCAGATAAAGCGGATCATCGACCTCCAGATCGGGCTTTAGAGTTGGTTTTGTTGAAGACACAGCTACCTGTTCATGAAACAAAGTTAAATAGCCTAATTTGAGGCACCCTTAATGAATTAATTTAAAAAGAAGAAACATATAGTAAGGACAATAAGTACCTGCTGTGATAAAGACTTGACCAGATGTGTCGGCCAAGCAAGGAAGGTGTGAAGTGTCAGCCCCACTAAGGAAACCTCATCAGTGGGTACAGGAACTGGAGCATCTGCATCTGTAACATCCTCCACACTCACCTTTACTTGGCCAGGCAACAAAGGAGTGTTATGAACAACAGTGGATTCCTCATAAACTCTCCCCATGGCAACCAGGCGGGCAGGATCTACTTCTATGTACAAGTCGCACCTATCAGAGTCACCCGTCTCAGGATCGTTTCTTGAGGGATCAACACAACTCCCCTTTATGCTCACTTGAGGATCGGAGGGACGAACTAGGGGATCAGGAGGCACTGCAAGTCCCTAAGATTGCATCTGTGACTGAAGCTGGGACTGCATTTGGCTGAAGGATGTCATGATCTGCCGCGTCACTCTCTCTGTGATGGACTCCTCTAGCTGGTCCCTGATTTGCTGGGTCAGCTGCTGCAATTCTTCAGGAGGCAAGGAGGAAGAGCTGCGGGACGTCCGTGGAGCCGATCCAAAGTATTGCTTGATGGTGACACCGGCTCCAGCAGCACGGACACGTCCAAGGTGCTCTAGACGTCCAATAGCAGCAGCGAGAACATCCTGACATCCATGGGGGACGAAGGATCCTTGTGTGGCCTGCTCCTCAAAGGAATCTTGCACAGAAAACACACAGTGGTACATGGCATTCACAAAATATTGAAATATAATTGTAATGGTTAGTTGAAAATGACTTACAATCTTCTCAGCGATTTCCTTTGCGACCTCAGTTGTCATGTCCCCTGTTTTCTTCGTGTGGGCCATCTTCCACTTCACGTGACGTCTGACCAGGGATGGAGGGTCGATGATGCCATCAACACTTCTTGACTGTGCAGCTTCCTCCAGCTTCTTTTTCGTCTTCTCAGCCAGGAGCTTCTGCTCCAAATAGTCATAACCCCCCCGAGACAAAACGTGAGGGGGTAGTATTCTACTTCTGGATGGCCTGTGCCTTCTTGCGCTCATCCTGAAAAAATTAAACAATAATGTTTGAAATTGGTAGAATGAAGTATAACAACATCATGTTATTTGAAAAACAACTTAAATGGAAAGGAACATACCTCCCAAGAAGGGTCTCTGCGAGTCTGGCAAAACTGGGCCCACTTTTCCTTGTTGATGTCGTATTTCTCACAGATAGTGTCCTTGACACCGTCCTGATCGGCTGCAAGGGCCCATTTCCTCGTGAGGTCTGATTTAAATTGCCTCCAACTGTCCCCCACGGTCTGAAGTAACTTCCTTTTCGTCCTATTGTTAGAAGCCTCTGGGATATCAAATTCTGCCTGACAACATCAAATAAAGTTTATTTGTTACAATAATGTATTTTTTGGCTATTAATTAAACAAAATCAATTAAGAAAAGAAAAATACCAGAATATCCTCCCAAATCAGGTCCTTCTAAGCAGTAGGGACCTCCTTCCAGTTCTCATAGGTGGCGTCCACCTTATCACGCGCCACAATCCCCAAATATGTTCTTAATTTCTTCCTGTGGGGACCGTCGGCCTTCCCGGTAGCAGGATCAACATGGACCACTGGTCTCTCAACACCAGGCGGTCTAGTGGACAACAATCGTAGACGTGAGGCTTTGCGTGTCCGCTTCACGGAAAACGGTGAAGCCGATGCATCCGAAGGAGGAGGAGGAGGAGGAGGGGAGGCAGGTGGAGAACCCATGATCTTTTATACAATAACATACAACAACATATAAGTGATTTAGTTGTGCTTTTTAATTGTGATTTGGGGCAAGCATATTAAAAAAAGTCTATTACATTTTATCAGCAGTCAATGGATGCGTGATGGAATATAAATACTATATCTTCATAAATACACATGTACATGGCGTCCTTAGGACTTCATCCAGCTGATGTTTGTCGCCAGTTTCATCATCCACCACTCTTACCTTCTCTGCCTTCTCACGTTTATTGTTGTTAAACCCATATTTATGCCTTCTTCCCTTCATGTCTTGTTTTATCACAACTTTAGCCAAATTTCCTATCTTCAGCACAGTTGAATCTCCTGTCTTATTCTCCAATGACACACTTTGATGGCCTGTATCTCTTTTCTTCATATGTTCTAGTGCTTCAGCTTCAGAATGCATAGAGCAATCTAAACTTTCCAATGATCACCAAAGGCTTCTGCATCATCATTGACACTCTCGACCCTGTTTGGTTTATGCTCCTATGTTGCATTCCGTGCTTCCTCCTTATAATTCTCAGATTTATTAGAGGTCTCACTAGAAGAATCAACACCAATTCGTGCCTCTTCCTCCTCTACCAGCTCAATATCTTTCGTTTCACCTTTGCTTTTGTAAACTACACTGTAATTTACAAAACAAAAGTTGAAAGGAAAGATATTGAGCTGGTAAACAAGGAAGAAGGACAGATTGGTGCTAATCGTTCTAGTGCAACCTCTAATAAATCTGAGATTTATAAGGAGGAAGCACGAAATGCAGCACAGAAGCATAAACCAAAGAGGGTGGAGAGTGTTAATGCTAATGCAGAAGCCTTTGGTGATCACTGGAAAATTCAGATTGCTTTATGCATTCTGAAGCTGAAGCACTAGAACATATGAAAAAAAAAGAGGTACAGGCCATCAAAGTGTGTCATTGGAGAATAAGACAAAAGATTCAACTGTGCTGAAGATAGGAGATTCGGCTAAAGTTGTGATAAAACAAGACATGAAGGGAAGAAAGCATAAATATGGGTTTAACAACAATAAACGTGAGAAGACAGAGAAGAAAAGGGTGGTGGATGATGAAACTGGCGACAAACATGAGTTATATGAAGTCCTAAGGATGCCATCTAAAACAAAATACTGATGCCTCAATCAGAAATAAATGTAGCTGTCACTTACTTGCTTTGGTGACCTCTGCCTCTACAGAAAATTACATTAGACGATGTTAATCAATTCTCCTTCATCATGATCATTACGATTAGCATGAACGTCGTCAGCTTCTTCTTCACCGACAACGTTAGGAGTGATTTGAGCGGTCAAAGGACTAACATAGGTGTCCATGTATGAATCATTATATTCTACATTAACACCAATTGTTTTGCCTTACAGAACCACGCACCACCTTTCATCACAAGGGTCTTGAACGTAAATACTTGTCTAGCCTGTTCTGCCATGATGAAAGGGTCATTGTGGTAACCAAGTTTCTTTAGGTGTACCAGTGTAAATCCTATATCATCGGTGCGCACACCGGTGTTGCTGTCAACCCATTTACATTTGAAAACACAAACCGCAAATTTCACATAGTTAAGCTCCCAAATTTCATCAATGAACCCAAAGTAAGGAATGGAAGCTACACAGGGATTGGCGTCATTGACACTTGCAAAGTGTTGAGATTCAGCCCTTAGGGTGACCCCGCTGTTATGCATTGTACTTTTGTCATCTTGTGCTTTTGTGTAAAATGAATACTTGTTTATGTCGTATCCTTGTCAAGTTATAACATTTCTTTTAGGCCCATCTGCTAGCTTTCTTAATGTTTCTAAAGCATTCTCATCTGCAAAGATTGTATCTTTAAACCAATCACAGAAAGTCTTGTTATGCTTTTTCAACACCCAATTCTTTGACATTTTTGGATTATTCTGTTTGACTAAAGCTTCATGCTTAAGCATGTATCGCAAAACTTCATTACTATTGTCCAAGACATACAAGTGAGCTTTTAACAAATGTTCTACACTTGGAGTGATCACATGCAGTCCTCTTGAACCATTACCACCCACTCTGTCATCATGCCAAGACTCAGGAAGGCCAACAGGTTTAGCCTTCTCTAAGTATTCTAAACAAAATTCAATGGCTTCTTCTACAATGTACCTTTCAACAATAGATGCTTCTGGATGATATAGATTCTTTGTATACCCTTTTAAGATCTTCATGTATCGCTCAACCGGGTACATCCACCATAGATAAACAGGACCACAACATTTGATTTCTCTGACCAAATGCACAATCAAGTGAATCATGATGTCAAAGAAAGCAGGGGGAAAATACATCTCCAACTGGTACAGTATAATTGTGGCCTCATTTTCCAACTCATCAAACTTGACAGGATCAATGACTTTGCTACATATAGCATGGAAGAAAAAGCACAGGCGAGTTATCGCTAACCTGACTTTGTTTGGCAAGATGTCTCGTATAGCCACAGCTAACAATTGTTGCATGAGCATGTGACAATCGTGAGACTTTAACCCTACAAACTTAAGCTCCTTCAAGTGCACAAGGCTCTTAATATTTGAAGAGTATCCTTGTGGAACCTTCACCCGACGAAGAAACTGACAAAAACTTATCTTCTCCTTCTTGGACAAAGTATGGCAAGCTGGGGGCAAGTAAATTTTCTTCCTATCAGACCTTGGATGCAACTATGATCGTATACCCATATTAGCTAGATCTTGACAGGTATTCAAGCCATCCTTCGTCTTGCCTTGAATGTTAAGGAGCGTCCCAATCACACTGTCGCAAACATTATTCTCCACATGCATAACATCAATACAATGTCTAACGTCAAGATCAGACCAGTACGGAAGATCAAAGAAAATGGACCTCTTCTTCCATATGCAACTCTGACTTTTATCCTTCTTTTGGGTCTTCCCTAATACAATATTCAGGTGTTGAACCCGCTGATATACTTGCTCACCAGTCAACGGTATCAGTGCAATATCATGCTCTTGACTTCCATTAAAAGCTTTTTTCAGTCGTCTGTAAGGATGATTGGGTGTTAGAAAGTGGTGATGCCTACTGTAGGCTGTTTTTCTCCCATGTTTAAGTTGTATGTAACTTATGTTTTCTTCATAGATGGGGCATGCATGATGACCCTTAACACTGTAACCGTTGAGATTCCCATATGCTGGAAAGTCATTAATGGTACAAAAAAGCATTGCACGCATTTCGAACGTCTCCTTGCGAAATGCATCAAACACTACAACCCCCTCGTCCCACAACTTTCTCAGATCTTCAACCAACGGACTTAGATAAACATCAATGTCATTTCCTGACTATCTTGGGCCCGATATCATCATAGATAACATCATGTATTTTCGCTTCATGCACAACCAAGGAGGCAAATTGTAAATTACTAGCAGAACTGGCCATGAACTGTGTTGAGTGCTTAAGGTGCCATATGGATTCATTCCATCACTGGCTAGTCCAAGTCAAAGATTTCTTGGCTCTTTCCCAAAATTCCCCAGACCATTCCATCAGAAATCCTTCCATTTGCATGCCATGTAAGGTCTTTTGCGTCGTCCTCATTAGAAAAAAGACGCTTAAACCTTGGAATGATTGGAAGATACCACAAAACCTTCGCTGGGGGGCCCTTCTTGGAGTTTTCATCAGAACTGCTTTCCTTTTCATCCTTCACTTTGTACCGTGAAGTCCCACAGATAGGGCATTTCGACATTTCTTGGAATTCATGCCTGTACAGTATGCAATCATTGGGGCAAGCATTAATCTTCTGATACTCCATACCTATCGGACACAATATCTTTTTCGCCTTATAGTAACTTTTAGGCAACGTGTTGTCCTCTGGAAGCAGATTGTGCACTACCTCAAGCAGTGAGGTGAAACTTTTGTCACTCCACCCATACCTGGCCTTCACATTAACCAAACTTAACACAGCAGACAACAGGGTTAAGGAATTCTTGCATCCTGCATACAAAGGCTTCTTTGAATCACTCTGCAATCCTTCATACATAGGGGCATGTGCTTGCTGGAAAGACTCTTGTCCAAGGTCACGAATCACGTCCTTCAACCGATCTCCCATTTCTACATCAAACGGTTCAGATTGGGACCCACTCTACATGTCTGTGACTTCACCATGCCATACCCACGTCGTGTAATTCTTCTTAATCCCATCACACAATAGATGGTCCCGTATGTCATCGAGTAGTTGTCGTCTTCCATTCAAATAGTTGATGCAAGGACAATAATATTTTCCTTCTTCATTCGGTCAACCTCTTTCTAAAGCAAATTGCAAGAACTGTTTGACGCCATCCTCATATTCTGGGCTCATGCGACTTTCATTCATCCAACTTTGATCCATCTAAGCAATTCCATGCATGAAAATCTCACTTTTTTATTTATAGGTGTGGCCCTATCCCATTTAGGAAAACTGTCTTTTATGTTAGCTTTAATCATCAGGGTTACCATTATTTACAAAAATTTGACTAAATTTCGGTAGCATTTCGCATTCGTCTCCAAGTACACGACATGTCATCGGTGAAATGAATTTCTCGAAAATCATGTATGCACTCAAAGAACAACTTGAAATGCATTGAACCGAAATTTAATCAAATTAATGAAAATAATAATAACCTTCACGAATGAATCTAACATAAAAATACCAGTCTCCCCAAACTATCCAAATGGACAATTCAAGACTAAATACAATGACTAATGCAAACTATCCGCAAGAGTCATTGCATTCAGTCTCAAACGGGAATCTAAGGTTCACTCAGCATGAACAACAATTGTTTATATAGCAAATTACACTTATCACATACAAGAACATACAAAAGGTAAAATTCAATTACAGAAAAATATAGACATCAATAGTTATTTATGTAACTAATTTCAAATGCTGGGTTTCAAGGGTGCTTATGCTTTATTATTGTAGTTGGGTATATGTGTGTGTGTGTGTGTGTATCATGAGGGTCTGTGTGTATCATGAGGATGTGCGTAGTTGTCATGCTAGTAAAATTTGAGAGCAAACTAGTGATCAATGTTGTTTTGTGTGATTACAGATTATGGAAATCTATCCACTATTGCTTTATGGAAATTTATCTTGTAAATGAGGAAATTAGAGTAAAATTTTCTGGTGGTTAAATTTCTGCCTGAAAGATTTGCCTAGCTTTATAAGGACAATAGATCCAAATGATTTCATGCAAGAATATTTAATTGAAGTAGTGGCTAGAGTTCCCAGTGCCTCTGCTATTGTGTTTAATACTTTTGATGAACTTGAGAGAGATGCAATGAATGGTCTCTCCTCTATGCTCCCTTTTCTTTATACCATTGGTCCTCTCCCTTTACTTTTAAATCAAAGTCCACAAAACAACTTTGCATCTTTAGGTTCCAATCTTTGGAAGGAAGATCCAAAGTGTCTTGAATAGCTAGAATCCAAGGAATCGGGATCCGTTGTTTATGTGAGTTTCGGCAGCATCACAGTTATGTCAGCAGAACAACTCTTGGAGTTTGCTTGGGGTTCGGCCAACAACAAGAAACCCTTTTTGTGGATCATCAGGCCTGACCTTGTCATTGGAGGTTTAGTGATTTTGTCATCTAAGTTTGTGAATGAAACTAAAGATAGAAGCCTAATAGCAAGTTGGTGTCCACATGAGCAAGTGCTGAACCATCCTTGGTGGATTCTTGACTCATTGTGGATGGAACTCAACCACTGAAAGTGTTTGTGCTGGAGTACCAATGTTGTGTTGGCCATTCTTTGCAGATCGGCCAACAAACTGCAGATATATCTGCAATGAATGGGAAATTAGGATTGGAATTGATACCAATGTGAAAGGAGAAGAGGTGGAGAAGCTGATGAATGACTTGATGGCGGGAGAGAAAGAAAACAAAATGAGACAAAATATCGTGGAGTTGAAGAAGAAGGCAGAGGAAGCCAGTACACCCAGTGGTTGTTCATTCATGAACTTGGACAAATTCGTTAAGGAGGTGTTGCTTAATTAGATAAACATTAGATTAATTGAAGGTTTTGGGGGGGTGTTCCTTTGTAGGGTGTGTGGCTGTGTGTGTGTGTGTGTGTGTATGTGGGTGTGGGTGTGTGTGTGTGTGTGTGTGTGTGGCTGTGTGTGTGTGTGTGTGTGCGTGTGTATGTGGGTGTGTGTGTGTTTCTGTGTGTGTGGTTGTGTGTGTGTGTTTCTGTGTGTGTGTGTGTGTGTATGTGGGTGTGGGTGTGTGTGTGTGTTTCTCTGTGTGTGTGTGTGTGGTTGTGTGTGTGTGTGTGTGTGTGTGTGGATGTGGGTGTGTGTGTGTTTCTCTGTGTGTGTGGTTGTGTGTGTGTGTGTGTGTGTTTCTGTGTGTGTTGAAGAATTGGTTTGGGATGATTTTTTAGGGGAGATGAGTTTCTTGGTGACGCTGCGATGCACTGTGTGTTTGCATATAATACTGTCTTCCATTGTGTTCCTTATTCTAATGACTGTGCTGCGAAGCAAAATAGGGAATGAAAAGAGAGAATCGTGAAGGGGAAGGTTAAACCGAAATCTTCCAAAAGGTTAAAAAAAAGAAGAAAGATAGAAAGAAATATTAAGACATGGTCGGGACTGATGATAGGAATAAAGAGAAAATAACAACTTTTGACGTCATGGGGGTGTGTGAGAGAAAGAGAAAGAAAAAAGGGAATTATTCAGATGATGGTGATTCCAATAGTGTTGAGAAGGTAGTAGCTATGTGGGAGAGGAGACTTTCATTGAAACTTCTGCTTGCTGCCTTGAATGGAAAGGATATCTCCTGATTCAAAGTGAGGAGAGAATAGAAGCCAAGGCAAAAAAAAGTGCAGATTATGCAGGCTCATTGGTACTACCACTGCTGAGCTGTAGTTGAATCGGTAAAGAAGAACAAGAGTTCAATTTCTACTAATAAGTCCCTAACACTGATTTCCCAGTTTTATAGGATCCAACACCTCAAATCGGAAAGATTACAATATCAGATTCTATTTATTCAAATTTAATATTATCGTTACTCATGTACACACACTATTTGTATTTTTATTTTTAAGGTAAATACTCATTTTTGATAATGAGATGGGGATAGCTTCAGCTTTTATTGATTAGACTACTGCTATCAACCTAAACGATAGGTTTAAGGATACTTGGGTGTGGGGAGCTTCATGTAATGAGATCTTCTCTACCAAAAGTTCAATAAAAAAACATATATATAGATAATACAAGAGAGAGAGAAGGGAAGTGGCAGTCACAACATATATATAGAGAAGGGCAGTAGATAAAAATACAAAAACATTCAACACTAACAATAAACAAGTTCTGAGAGTTAAAATCACAGTAAATACTTCAAAGATATCAGTCCAATGAAAGAAAGGTCATGTAGATAGGCATGAAGATATTAGTCCAATGAAAGAAAGGTCATGTAGAGAGGCATAGCATAAGTTACAAATATACCAGTAATGCATACAACAACAATTTCAAATTAGTTTTCGAATCAAAGATATAAATACCTGAGTTCGAGGCTTCAGCACAATTGACTTTCTAGCAATGACCGCAGGACCAGTTTGAATTTCGAAACAGCAATGACCATAGGATCAACAATGGCTAAAATCGCTCCTAATGGAATCTGAAAATAGTATGGCAACATAATTTAGTGTTTAGCAAATTAAATAAAAAAGGCTAAATGACATTATAAATAATATATTTGATTTTGTCCTGCATCCATTTCCTTCCCTCTATCTAGTTTGGACTCTTATACTCAAATTACTTGCTGACTTTCTTCTATATTCACTATTGCATTTCTGGGAACTTGTGATTATGCTTAGTCATGTTAATTTCAGTGACTATGACTTGTGTATGATTGTGCTAGAAACTAGGCCTCGGTCTCCATTATTCCCTTGCTTTCAGTTTTTTTATTTTTCATGTAATGAATATTGTTCATTGTTTTTCTTTTCCATCCACCTTTATGTTTCTGAATCTGTATGCAAGTTGCAAGTCTAAATCTTAAGTTTAACAACAATTTGCAGGGAATGCATAGACAAGAAGTTAATAGATGAGAAATTAAAGCATTGTCCAATATGCAATAGAGACTTGGGGTTTTCTCCACTTGATAAATTAAGGTAGTCTCAATGAACATGACTCTACTTTCAGAAATGATCGACAGATTAGTCTATAATTCTCTCTGCTGCAGTTAACTGGTCTCATATCACTTTATCATACTATTATATGCTTTTGTGCATGCACCACGGGGAAAAATTGATGTGATCAGTTCTGCTTTTTTCCTGTTCTTATTTCTTTGTGATGGCTGAAATTTTTATTTCTTTATTTTTCCCCCTATAGCTGGAGTTTTCCTGAATTTTGCCTGACTTCTATACTGTTTTGGAAATGAACAGGTCAGATCCTTGTCTGCAAGATTTGAGGGATAAAATTTTCCCATTTGAAGAACAAAATGCTTCAGTCAAATTGAACATCTACAGAAAGAAGAATTTCTCTTTCAGAACATTAAGATCAGTGGAACGATTCATCCACAGATGGCTGGTGCAAACGGATCTTCATGTGCAATTCCTGGTTGTGATTCTAAGGTGATGAGCGATGAACTTTGTGCTGATATTTTTCCATGTGAGTGTCATTTTAAGATATGCAGAGATTGTTATATAAATGCAGTAAAAACAGGAGGTGGGATATGCCCAGGATGCAAGGAGCCATATCAGAACACAGAACTAGATGAAGTGGCTATAGATAATGGGCATCCCCTTCTACTTCCTCCACCAAGTGGAATGTCTAAAATGGAGAGGAGATTGTCCATGATGAAGTCAACGAAGTCAGCACTGGTGAGGAGCCAAACTGGAGATTTTGATCATAATAGGTGGCTCTTTGAACAAAGGGAACCTATGGCTATGGCAATGCTATATGGCCAAAGGAAGGTGGTTTTGGAAATGAAAAAGAGGATGATTTTGTTCAGCCAACTGAATTGATGAACAAACCATGGAGACCACTTACTCAGAAACTGAAGATACCTGCTGCCGTTTTGAGCCCATATCGGTATAAAGCTTTAGTCTTAAATGCTTTTTTTTTTCTTTTCTAAAATATCATTTTTGTTTTGTTTCTTTTCTAATTATACCAACTTAAACAATGTTGTTCCCCATTATTCTGAATAACAATATGGCATTAGCATGTATTCCCATGTTCATGCCCAAAATAGATAATAGTTTATATTAATATGTTTGCAATTTAAGATTTGATAGATTAATAAGCTTACATATGAGTATGGCAATTTATCAATATTGACTTGGTCCTATTCCTTTCTTCAAGCATTCCAACACCAACTTAGAATACAAGTAAGGCTTATCAATTATTTACTTACCCGATCCTTTTTCTTTATATTGTGTATGTATTTTTAGTCTTTGCAGTTAGACTTTTAAAACTGATTTTCTCTTCACATTTTTTAGTTCTTGCTTGTTTGTTTATCCTACAATTATATCATGTATACTAGTCCTGCACTTAAAAAGTAATGTGCACCACATCAATAATCTACATCATCTGACAATTTCCTTCTTCCTTTTATGTTTGTTTGTACAGTCTTATCATTTTTATTCGTTTGGTTGTCTTGGCACTGTTCTTGGCATGGAGGATCAAACACCAAAATACTGATGCAGTCTGGCTATGGGGCATGTTTGTTGTTTGTGAGATATGGTTTGCCTTTTCCTGGCTGCTGGATCAACTGCCCAAACTATGCCCACTGAATCGTTCCACTGATCTTAATGTCCTTGGGGATTTCAATAGCATTAGAAGCTAGGATGAAAGAACAGGCTCATCTCAAAGGAGTGTGGGCACATATGATAGTTCTAGTTTCAATGATTGGATATCAGACATGGAAATTCAGGAAATTAAAAGCTTTGGTAGCAGATTTACTTGGTGTAGGCCAAATGGATCTGTGAGGAGTAGGCTCGATAGATGCTTGGTTTTAGAACATTGGCTACTTAAATGGCCTGATTCTTCACATCAAGTACTCCACAGGGATTATTCTGATCACTATCCAATTATTTTGAAAACAAAGCTGGTGGATTGGGGCCCGAAGCCATTTAGGGTGATGGACTGTTGGCCTAAAAATAAAGAGTATCAAAGACTGGTTAAAGAAGTGTGGTGTGGTGACCAACAACTTGGATGGGGGAGTATTGTGCTTAAAAACAAATTGAGGAACCTAAAATCCAGCTTGAAACAGTGGAGTATAGAGAATGGGGATGTCAATAACAACAAAATTCAGCAACTGATCTACTTGAGTAGTATTTTTATCTATTCCTGATTTTTCTTATCAAGTGCATTAGTCAAAACAAACATCTCTAAGTTTAAAGATTATTTCAGAGGGCAGGAGCTAATTCTAGCTCTCTGTGTGTTCTAAATTCTAATTACATTAAAGGAGCTACAGTGAACAACACCAAATCTAATTATGAGGAGCTCAAAGCTATTGGCAATTCGCACAGGATTGAGGAAACCATTTCTTAAAGCATTCTCAGTGTAAGAAATTGATTTCAGCAAGCATGAATCAATCTTCAGCAATAAACTAATCTTCAGTGACACCGGACTTAAGAAGTTTAGGGGCAAGAGAAACCAGGTTGAGAAGGGAAAGCTTTTTCCATTCTTCTACTTAGAAAGATGCATCATTAGTTCTCACTTCTCATAGCCGCAAGGGCAATCTAGGAGTTGTTTTGGTTATGTAAAATATGTCAATTGCATTGATAGAACTAACTTATCAACAGATCTAAAATTGGTTGCATATATGAACTAAGTTCAACATAATAACAATGTGTTCAAGCTCATCAAGCCAGTCTTTAGATCCCTATCAAATAAATTTAAAATTATGGAGATACTACATAACTACAATTATGTGTAGTCATCAGATCCATGATAAGAAAAATAGACTCTGAATAACACATGATAGGAGAGACAACAACATTTAAATTACATCACAGTCAGAATTTCAAGCATCAAGAGCAAGAAAAGAACAAACTAAGATTTGAAACATAAAATTGGTTCACTTTAAAAGCTTAAAAGTTAAAGAACCGAATTGAATGGCATTTATCTATCAAGTACTTAAATAATAGATTTTATATTACAACAGCTAAAATAACAACTCCTATCTTCTTCTTCTTCTTCTTCCCAGGAACTCTATATTGCCTACACAAACTACCCTTCTCTTATTTCTTTTTTCCTTTCAATCTCATTATTATTCTTGTAAGTTCCTCTTTCTTTTCATAATTCATAATCCAAGTTTAGTTCTCTTATTATTCCAATTCTTGTTTTTTACTTGCTACAGATCTACCAATTGGTATTTTGAATCCGATTTGTTTACACACTCTTATTATTTGTCTCATGGTTTATATAGCTACACATAGGATTCTTGTTTTCTTGTATTGTATGCACTCCTTGTCAAGTTAATTGGTTGTCTTAAAATTGTTTGGCCTCTCTTCAGAACCAAAGGACAATGCTAAAAACGTGTGTTCCTGTTTTCTGAAACCTCATATTCGATTTGGATTCCTTTTGTTTTTAATTTCTCATTGATCTGTTTGTTCTCAACAGCTGAGGTTTATGTACACTTGCAAATTTATTATGATCCTGTGATACAGTATCATTTATTAATACATAAAAATAAAGCTCTTTTATATTAACCAGTGATCTTGAATTCGTAGTCTTTGAATTTTGGGTAGGGGTATCCTGGGTTTATTCAAAAAGTGGTCTCACATTTGAGTTCTAGATACACCTCAAGGACAGTTTTACTGTTCATAGTAGTCCTATACTGTTTGGCTCAAATAGGATTGCCTCCTCGTGCTTCGGGGAGGATACCGTTGGTTACACCAATAAAATCAAACATGAATCCCTTGTAGTGAAAGGTTCTTTCTTTTGGATTGGTGGATTTGGATGTGTTTTTCCTTTTTTTTAAATCTCTTGTTGGCTTCATTTCTTTATAAACGCATCTAGTGGCTACTTTTGCTCCGGGTATTGGTGCAAGAGGACAATTGACATTAGAGAAGACAGATACAGCTCACAGATACACTATGTACTCTTTGTAGAACCCAACAAGAGGATGCATCCTATCTTTTCTTTCACTGCAGCAAAGTACAACCCATATGGTGGGAAACCATGTCATGGCTGCAAATTAAGGGTGCTTTTCCATTAAGCCCAAAGCAGCACAAAGTTTTGAGAAGGATTTTACAGTGCATTTTAATCACTGGTCAAGTAATTTACCACAAAGTTTTATGTATCAGCAGGGGATTGTATAGTTATGAGCTCTATACTTGTAAATTCATATGTATTATGTATCCATAGCTTGGTTCCCCCTCAGAATATCAATGTCTGATTGTGGAACCATCTATATGGACTTCTTTTGTATTTTAAGTACCTCTGCGTAGTTCTTTCAATATATAATATATTATCTTTGATGATAAAAAAAAGAAATTGCGTGAAAAAGGAGAGTTGTGGACCAGAGTTTTGAAATCCAAATAAGGTGGTTGGAGGAACCTTGAGGAACCAGAAAATTCAGCAAAGCAATATGTTTGGTGGAGGGATCTAAAACACGCTTTTAATCAATCAGGGAATGGTCATTCAAAATAACATGAAGTGGAAGGTGGGAGATGGAGAGAAAATTAGATTCTGGAAAGACAAGTGGATTTATCAACAGGAAACACTAGCAGAAAGGTATCCCAGGCTGTTTCTCATATCCTCATAGCAGAATCACACCATTAGGCAGATGGGAATTCACAATGACATGGGCTGGGAATGGAAATTTTCATGGAGAAGACTGCTATTCGACAATGAAATTGATGCAACTATCTTTCTTAGGGAGGTAGAAGGACAAAACATACAGCAACAACAAAATGACATTTGGGAGTGGCTAGGAGATCCATCAGGCAATTGCTCAACTCGCAGCGCTTACAATCTGATGTGGGAGGAAATTACTGGTGGTCAGAAGGAGGATTGGAGTGTGGAACTGTGGAAGACAAAGATACCTAGCAAAATTGCGGTATTTGCTTGGAGATTATGTAGGGGCAGATTGCCTATAAAAGAGAATCTGCGTAGGAGACACCTGGAAATCAACGATATGCTTTGCCCTTTCTGCAGTGGAGTTGTGGAGGATGAATCTCACCTATTTATCCATTGCACCAAAATCCAACCAATTTGGTGGGAATCGATGTCATGGATGAATATCAAAGGTGTTTTCCCTTTCAGCCTGAAACAACACTTCATTCAGCACATCTCTATCCAGATCGAAGGATTAAGGGCTAAGCGGTGGAGGAGGATTTTGCAGACTATTGAAGCATGCAATGCACACAAGTAAACTTCTGACTGACAACATATTTATTTTAACATTTCTAGAAAATTCTCTATAGAGACTAAATGGGGCACTATGATGGGCAGCTATCCTTTTTCAAAAGAACAACCAATTCCGGTTGGATGGGAGGAGATTCTAATAGAAGTTGCTGTAGAGATCCTAGCTAATCCATCATTTTCACGGCAAGAAACTTCTCTTTCTATGTTATGTTCTATAAGGGAGAATGAGAAGCTAATAACATCTTATTATTTGGGTTCTGAATACAACTAAGCTGCTTTACTTCTATTCTGAAATCTTAATCAAGCAATTAATTTCAGCTGGAGGGATCTCTAATTATCAGGACTATGTGACAAGAAATACCCTTGTTAAGCATCTTAGGGCTCATGGTATTGGAGGCAGTACTTGAACATCATTTAGAATACCAGATTCTGAGATATTGTTGTACACAGGCATTGACAATTCATGTGATGACAATTATGATCAGGCAAGTGTAGAATCAAATTCATGGTCAAGTGAAATAAACAATTATGACTCGGCCAATTCGCCATGTAACAGCAAGTCTAGTCTGTCAATTATGGGGCAAGGCACCTAAAGTTTCTGCTCCAAAGTTCTAGAAGAAGAGACACAAAAGAGGTAGCCTCAGATTTAGAAGATGATGTTTCTGTGAATTCTTTCAGCTCAAGGAACAACTTGGAAGAGCTTTGTTTATGACTATATCTGACCCTAGTCCTACATATAATTGAATCTATGTTAGAAATTTCCCTAAAATAAGCTTACTCCTGCTTATGCCACGACTGTTTCAGCACCCTAGTAGCAACAGTGTATGTTGGGTTTTCTTCGAGCCAGACTTCCAAGAACAGTGTAGGGGGTTCTGTGGGTTCGAGTGAGGACAATGTGGGTTTTCCGGCACTGTAGGGGGTTGTGTGGGTTCGAGCGAGGACAATGTGAGTGTCGAGGGAGCGATTTCCGGCAGATTTCAGGCGGGAGGAGAAAGAGAAGAGCGATTTCACGGTGACAAAGAGAAGAGGGAGGGCAAGGTTTTCGAGCGTGCGCGGCTTGTGAAATCTCAATTTTTAACTTATAAACATAACAACATCGGTTTTTTTATGGATAACCGATGTTAACTGAATATAGTTAACATCGGTTTTTACAAAACTGATGTTAACGTAAAATACATTACATTGGTTTTTTAACAAACCGATGTTACAATCAACTCCTTAACATCGGCTTTCTCAAAATCGATGTTAACTCTATGAAGTTAACATCGGTTTTGCTGAAATCGATGTTACCATATTCATCTTAACATCATGTTAACATCAGTTTTTTAAATAACCGATGTTAACATCAAGTAGTTAACATCGGTTTTGCTATAACCGATGTTAAGTAGCTCCATTTAATTACGAAAATGTCACCGCGCTTTCGTTAATATCGATTTTAGCAATAACCGATATTAATAGGGCGATGTAGAAAGCCTTTTTTTAGTAGTGAGATTCACAATGCCATTCAATCATAGTTTATCGTATATGATAAGTTTATTGTCTTTTATAATAATTACCTTAAAAGTTATATTAACAATGATTTGTGATTAAATGACAATATAAAACTATTTTATACTTTAATACATGACTATTAAACTCTTTTTATTTTATTTTTTAACATAAATTTTTTATTTTAAAAGTAAAATTCATAAATATAATAAATAAATGCATAAATTCAATACTCATTAATGACAACATTAAAACCCATTGTCCTTTTCTTAATAAAAGTGCATTGGAAATCCACTTTTTTATTAAATGTCCTAATAATTAATATATGATATATAAAATAAATAAAAAAGAAAAATATGAAAAGAAATTGTCTAAAACACCCTTATTTTGTGCGGCAAAAAATATACCAAAATTTCCTTACTATATAGTATTATAAAAGATATGTAAGATAATAGTAGCTAAAAATTAAAATGGAGGCAACGGGAAACAAATAAAACTATCATGATATTAGGACATTGTCCTTTTCAATACTCATTAATGACATAATAAATAAATGCATAAATTCAATACTCATTAATGACAACATTAAAACTCATTGTCCTTTTGTTAATAAATGTGCATTGGAAATCCACTTTTTATTAAATGTCCTAATAATTAATATATGATATATTAAATAAATAAAAAATAAAAATATGAAAAGAAATTGTCTAAAACACCCTTATTTTGTGCGGCAAAAAATATACCAAAATTTCCTTACTATATAGTATTATAATAGATATGTAATATAATAGTAGCTAAAAATTAAAATGGAGGCAACGGGAAACAAATAAAACTATCATGATCGTAAATTTTGGGATACTTAGTTACTAAATAAGATTGAATTAAATCAATACTAGGCTCAAGAATTGAATAATGTTGTTTTAACTCCTCTCCTCTTTTCTATAAATAGAGAATATTCATCAACAAACACAGGTACAAGTTTTAAATTGTTTCAGTGATTTAAGGAAAATGGGTTCCAAGGCTTTGCTCGTCCTTGTTGTGTTCTTGGCTTTTGTCCTCGTTCTTTCTGGTGAAGTTGCACCCGAAGATATGGATGAGAATTTTCATGCAAATGATGGTAACTCTTTTCATGAGAAATTTTCACCTGCATTTGTTATTAGTTGTACAACTCAAATAAGTTAATATATTATCATTTTATAGATACATGTAGATATTTTCTTCATATTAATATGCTAATTAATCTAACCAAGTTTAATCAAGCATATTAGGTTGCTAGAACTAATATGTAGAGAAATTGGCCCCTTTCTATTTATTTTTATATTGCCAAAGAAGAATTGTATGCGCATTTGGTTAATTAATTAACCATATCGAGGACTAGCTTTTATATCAATTTCATTGTTTTGTTTGTGATACATATGTAACCAAAATACGATTATTTTACTAACATTATTCTAAGTACCTTATTAATTATATATTGTTTATTTTTTGTTTAGTAGGTGTTGCTGATACAAATATGGTAGATGAAATGAAATATAGTTACAGTAGTTGGCGAACTGGTGCTGCACTGCCTTGTCCTCCTAATTGCTGTTATGTGTTCCATGGAAAGTGTATACCGTGCTGCTGAACCGCATAACTAAGTAGGAACTTTTGCTAAGAATTAGTTGTTGCTATCACTATTGCTATGTATAGATAAAGAGAAATGCTAGCAACACAAACTACATGAGAAGTGTAGTTATGCATGGAATAAAAATGAAAATCCCTCATACTTAATAAAAGAATGTTAGATTAATTTGACATGATTTCTCTTTCAAATTCCTTTGTTTTCCTTGTCTTATGTTGTATCCGTTCGTTTTGGCTAAAATTAAATACACAAAATAACTAATTACATTTGTTTTCCAATACTAAAGGAGTTTGGCAGATCGAGTTGAAGACTATGACACCAAATTAATACATATAAACTTGATTATGACAAACGAACTCTTTTAGTCCAAACTCTGTAGCTACCTGACTTTTGCATTATGAACTTCGTTAAAAAAATTCACATAAACTTAGTTAAAAGTTAGTATAATGGTTTAGGGGGAACAAATGAAGATAAATTTAATATATTTTGGAGAGGTTTATGACTTTAAAAAAATTTCCTATTTTAAAAAATATTTATTATTTACTAAAAGTATCTTTGATAAATTTTATTATGATATAATTAATTGTTATTATTTTTAATTTTAAGGCAATGTAGTTTTAAGATTTGTGTATAAGTATTGTTGTAAGTTAATTAAGTATACTTTTTTTTAATTTTAAAAACTTATAAAAATGATTTGGACATATTTTTTTATCGATTCAATCTCCCCCTTTCTCAAAAAATATCTATTGAAATTAATCATAAATTCATGATTAAATGTATGATATATAACAGACAAGTTAGCAATTAAATTACACATTTAACTAAGAATTCTTTTTGTATAGATTATTTTATATACATATTAGATTAATTTATCTTTTAAATTGAAAGTTAACTTGAATAGTTTTTAGAATATAAAATTACATGTGAGTTTTTAGTTCAATGTTTCAATGACATAGAAATTGAAAACTTTGGAAGGAGATGAATTAAAAAAAACATATTTTAAGAAAGGAGTATTATAATATTGGAAATCTTAATTTATACCTCCTTTAATTTGAGCAAAAAAAAATCTTAATTTATTTCCAAAAATAAAGATATATTAGAAGAAGTACAAAACAAAATAAATTTATATTGTACTAAGAGCATTAAATTACATAAAACGGTAATATTATTTTTCAAATGCATACAGTACTTCTGAGATATATTTAATAATATTTGTAATTATTGCAAAAATTAATTTGGAATTACTCAAATCATGTTTGAGATTAATTATGTTTTTTTTTGCAGAGACTTTTTTTCTCCGCAAAGAGATGTATTATTAATTATGAGTTGAAGTTTGTTGATGCAATCCTTCCAAGGAAGGGACTCATCACCAGAGCCATGACTAAGAGATTCCAAGAAGATTGAGTCAGAGATGCAACAGAAGACCCTAGGGTTCTCATGAGCCTTATGATAGATTTTTGACCCACGGGCTAAGTATGAGCGCACTTTTCTTTGTACATATTAGATTAGGATTTTATTATTTTTGGGTCTTGTATTTAGGGCTCCATAGTGTAGGGAGGATACCCTAGTAATGTAGGATTTTCAGCCCTTGTATTTTAGGGCACCTAGACTAGTTTTTGTAATAGGGGTCATTTTGTAATTTCACATGCATTAAGTGCAGTATTTCATGTGTGTGTTGGGAGAGAAATTTAATTGAATTGGGAGAAGTTCAATCCAATTAAATTTTGGACCAGCCTAAGGGGGAGGTGAGTATTTGCTTGCTACACCACATTGGCACATCATATAGTCACACTCTATGGATGTTCTTTATGATTTACATGCCTCATGATACCTACACAACTCTCGAACCCTTATTTTCAAAATTGACAAACCTCTTTTTGGTTTTTTCTAGCATTTTCCTTAAATAAATGTTGGTGGCGACTCCCACGCGTTTTGTTTTTGGAAGACGCACCTTTTCTTTTCGCCTTTCGCACCCCCTTCGTAGGGTAGGTTGCGACAACTAATATAGATAAATGCACCTTTTGTGTCAATAATGTAGTCTTCTTAGGTTTTGTGGTTAGCAAAAATGGGGTCCATGTGGACCCTGAGAATATCAAGGTCATCCAAAAGTGGCCCACCCCAAAAAGTGTAGGAGATATTATGAGCTTCCATGGGTTGGCTAGTTTCTATAAAAGGCTTGTTCCTAATTTCTCTACACTTGATTTGCCACTCAATGAGTTGGTGAAGAAGAATGTGGCATTCACATGGGGTGAGACACAAGAGCAAGCCTTTGCTTTGCTCATAGAAAAGCTCACCAAGGCACCGGTTCTGGCTCTCCTTGACTTTTCTAAAACTTTTGAGCTAGAGTGTGATGCCTCTGGTGTAGGTGTGGGAGCTGTGTTGTTATAGGGTGAACACCCTATTGCTTACTTTATTGAGAAACTTCATGGTGCCTCTCTCAACAACCCCACATATGATAAGGAGCTTTATGCCTTTGTTAGAGCCCTCCAAACTGGGGAACATTACCTTGTTTCCAAGGAGTTTGTTATTCATAAGGATCATGAATCACTTAAGTACATTAGAGGGCAATGCAAGTTAAACAAGAGGCATGCAAAATGGGTATAGTTCCTAGAGCAATTTTCATATGTTATCAAATACAAAAAGGGAAAGACCAATGTGGTTGCACATGCTCTTTCTAAGAGACACACAATTGCTTTCTTCTCTTGGAGATCAAATTTTAGGATTTGATAACATAAGGGAATTGTATGTTTCTGATGAGTACTTCTCTCCTATTTATGCTAGCTATGGGCACAAGGCCCAAGATGGATTCTACATTGCTAAGGGGTATTTGTTCAAGGAGGTATCCCAAGGATCCATTAGAAAGTTTTTGGTCAAAGAGAGCCATGAGGGTGGGCTAATGGGGCATTTTGGAATTGATAAGACTCTTGTCTTCCTCAAGGAAAAATTATTTTGGCCCCATATAAAAAAGATGTCCATGGGTATTGCACTAGGTGTGTGACTTGTTTACAATCCAAGTCTAGGGTGATGCCTCATGGGCTATACCCACCTTTACCCATTCCATCTGCACCCTAGGTAGATAATAGTATGGACTTTGCCCTTGGGCTTCCTAGGACCCAAAAGGGTGTAGACTTTATCTTTGTGGTGGTGGATAGGTTTAGCAAGATGACACATTTCATACCATGCCACAAGGTAGATGATGCTAGTCACATCTCAAGACTCTTCTTTAGAGAAGTTATGAGGCTTCATGGTTTGCTTAAGAATATTGTGTCTGATAGAGGTGCTAAGTTCCTTAGCCATTTTTTTAAAACATTATGGGCTAAGCTAGGAACTAAGCTCTTTTTCTCCACCACTTATCACCCACAGACTGATGGGCAGACAGAGATAGTGAATAAATCTTTATCCACATTGTTAAGGGCTCTCCTAAAAGGCAATCACAAGTCTTAGGATGAGTACCTTCCTCATATGGAGTTTTCCTATAACAAGGGGGTTCATAGAACGACTAAGCAGTAACCTTTTAAGGTTGTCTATGGGTTCAATCCTCTCATGCCTTTGGACCTAATTCCCCTTCCACTTAACACTTCTTTTATACATAAAGAAGGGATATCCAGGTCAGAGTTTGTGATGAAATTACATGAAAGGGTTAGGAACCAAATAGAGAACCAAATAGAGGTGTATGTAGCTAAAGGCAATAGAGAACCAAGTTCATACTAAGAGAAAGTCCAAACTTAGCCCTAGAGGTGATGGCCTTTTTCAGGTCTTGGAGAGGATCAACAACAATGCTTATAGGCTAGACCTCCCAGAGGAGTATGGAGTTAGCAACACCTTTAACATTACTGATTTGGTTCCTTTTGGAGGTGTAGCTGATTCAGATGATGAGGGGTCTGCAGATTTGAGGACAAATCCTCTTCAAGAGGGAGGGTATGATGCAATCCTCCCAAGGAGGGGACCCATTACCAGAGCCATGGCTAAGAGATTCCATGAAGATTTGGCTAGAGATGCAAGAGAAGGCCCTAGGGTTCTCATGAGCCTTAGGGTAGATTTTGGGCCCATGGGCTAAGTATGAGCCCACTTATCTTTCTACATATTAGATTAGTGTTTCATTATTTTTGGGCCCTGTATTTAGGGCTCCATAGTGTAGGGAGGGTACCCTAGTAATGTAGGATTTTCAACCCTTGTATTTTAGGGCACCTAGACTAGTTTTTGTATTAGGGGTAGTTTTGTAATTTCACATACATTAAGTGTACTATTTGATGTGTGTGTTGGGAGAGAAATTTAATTGAATTGGGAGAAGCCCAATCCAATTAAATTTTGGATAAGTCTAAGGGGGAAGTGAGCATTTGCTTGCTACACCCAATTGCCACATCATATAGTCACACTTTGTGCATGCCCTTCATGTTTTACATGCCTCATGACACCTAAGCACACTTAGTGGAGAATCTTGGACTTGATCTTGGATTAATGGGCTGAGCCATAGCTAAAATTCACTAATCATAATTAGTGAAATTTTGGCTCCACAAATTCAAATTCAAATTCAAGTGAAATTTGAATAGAAATTCAAATTTCCCTCTAATTTTGTGTGACACTTAGGATATAAATAGAGGCCTTGTGTGTGCATTTTTTGGAAATTTGATCATTTGAGAAATTATACTTCAAATTTCAGACCTCATTTGAGGCATAAATTTTGTGGCCCCCTCTCTCCCTCTCCCTCTACTCATCTTCTCCTACCTTCAAGCTCTTATCCATGGTTTCCTATGGTGGTGAACTTGTTCTTGACTCATCTTCTCCTTGAAGTGGCATCTTCAATGACCTTTCCTCCTTCTCCATTCCACTGCCATTGATCTTCTAGAAGAAAAGGACTCCATTAATGAAGAAGGTCCAAGGCCTACAAGCTCTACATGGAACTACATCATTTGTCATAATTTAAGGAGTGCCAAACACAACCAAACCAGTACAAGATAGCAATGTGTTTCATCATATGGTTGTTAAAGCTTGTCCCCCTCCCACATAAGCAACCCCGATAATGAGACTTATACATGAAACTTTTTCACTCAGATGGAAATACTTGCATGTCACCAAACCATAGGTATATTGACCAAATGTAATAAGAGAATCTATAGTCAAACAGAAGGTGTCTAGTAGATTCTACACATTCATTACAAAACACAGTTTATATTAGTGTCATCTGAGATGATCTTCCTTTCTTCAAATTATCGATTGTTTGGAGCCTATCATGTGCCACCTTCCTCACAAAACCTTTAACATTAGAAGGTATAGGTAGATGCAATATTTGCTTGTGAAATTTTTCATTCTCCAAGTTCTCATTCATAAGCAAACTGCCATACACCTCTCTAACCATATACTTCTTCTATGAGTTAATATTCTTTGCACACCCATCCCCTATGTTCTATTTTGGCCCATTTTCACCAATGGCAACCCACATTTCTTGCACCACAAGATGTTCCAATTCTAACCATGGTCTCCTTCAGTGTAGATCCCATCTTCATTCCTCCTTATTGCATGGGCGTGCCCACCTCGACATTGTTATTGTTCTGAGTTTAGAAAAGCTCGATTAAATTTTTTCCATAAGCTCTCATTTGTTGGATCAAGTGGCCTCGGAATAATTAAGAAGGGGGGCTTGAATTAATTATTGCTGAACCTTTACTAATTAAAAATCTACCCTTCTTAGGCTTTTACTATGTTGTTAAGAAAGTAGAGAATAGAAATAAAAACTTAACTAAAAGTAAAAGCGATAATTAAAGTGCACAGCGGAAATTAAAAGTGTAGGGAAGAAGAAAACAAACACAAGAGTTTTATACTGGTTCGGCAACAACCCGTGCCTACATCCAGTCCTCAAGCGACATGCGGTCCTTGAGATTTCTTTAAAACCTTGTAAAATCCTTTACAAGCAAAGATCCACAAGGGATGCACCCTCCCTTGTTCTCTTTGAACAACCAAGTGGATGTACCCTCCACTTGAACTGATCCACAAGAGATGTACCCTCTCTTGTTCTCAGTTACAACAACCCAAGTAGATGTACCCTCTACTTGTACCACAAAGGATGTACCCTCCAATGTGTTAAGACAAAGTTCTTAGGCGGTTAGTCCTTTGAAACTTTGTGAACGGGAAACAAAAAATATCTCAGGCGGTTAGTCCTTTGAAATCTTTTGTTTATGGGAAAGGGAAGAATCAAAAGAATTCTCAGACTGTGTCGTTTTGAATTCTTTGACAAGGGAGAAGGGAGACACAAAAGAATTCAGGCGGTTAGTCCTTGGCGAATTCTTTTTGGCAAAGGGAGAAGAGAATGAAAAATATGAAAAACACAAGTTTTTGAACAAAGAACTGTTCTTGGAACAGAAAGTTTTGAACAAAAACTTTTAGAAAGATGAAGAGAAAAAAGAATCAGAAAAATTATGTAGAAAGAAATGAAAGAAGATAGAATGATTGAAAGAGATGATGGATCATCTTTAAATTCATGCCATGGTCACATATTTATAATCTCTTGATGACTCAAGTCAAAGTTTTTGACTCTTGGCAATTTCTTTTAAAACTAGTCACTTAGAAAAGTTGTGACTTTTGAAAGAATCTTCAGAAACAAGTCACTGGAAGAATTGTGACTTTTGGAAATAAATTTTTCGAAAATAGTCACTGGTAATCGATTACCATTAAGGTGTAATCGATTACACATCAATAGATGTGACTCTTCATTTTGAATTTTGATTACAGCTGGTAATCGATTACATATTTATGGTAATCGATTACAGCTTTGTAAATCAGTTTGAAAAATAATGTTGGCTACTGGTAATCGATTACTACCTTCTGGTAATCGATTACCAGAGAGTAAAACTCTTTGGTAAAAGATTTTGTGAAAACTTCATGTGCTACTCAATGTTTTGAAAAACTTTTTTTAATACTTATCTTGATTGATTCTTCTCTTGATTCTTGAATCTTGATCTTGATTCTTGAAACTTGATTCTTGAAAACTTCATTCTTGAGTCTTTGGAATTTGCTTGACTCTTGAATCTTTGGCATCATCTAAATAACCTTGGAAGGCATTGCTTCCACATCATTATCTTAACTCTCTAAAAGCTCACCTCCTTCCCATGCCTAACTACTCTCGAGACATTTTTTGGAAACCACCCAAGGCCATTCTGAAAGACCTCACAAACATTCAAAAGATCACACCACCATTGAGACCCCGTCTTTGTGTGGCTACCCTCTACAAGAATATCAATATTTAAAAATCATATTTTCTCACCAAAATATCTCTCCGAAGACTTTCTCTATTATTGATCAACATCCTCCAAAGCCATTTACCCAATAATGTCTTATTGAACAATAAATTTTTAATTCCCAACCTTCCCCTCTTGATATGATAACACACTACATCCCATCTCACCCATGACACATTTTTTTCCCTCAATTTTCCTCCTCATAAAAAGTTTCTTTGGATCCTATTTAGAATATTTTAATGACTTTCTTGGGTACTTTTAAAAACAAAAGTTAATACAATTGGATAAGGAAAATAGTACCGATTTTTATGAAACAAATTCTCCTTCCAAATGACAAGTGTTTCCTCCTCCAAGGAGTCAATATCCTCCTCATCTTGTCAATTACTGGCTGTCATGTGCCAATCTTCCTTGCATTCTCTCCCACTGATAACCTAGAGTATACAAAAGGAATGGTCATAGTAGTACAATTTAAGATCTTCGCAATACTAAAGACCTTCCTTTGTTCCACATGGACACCCACCAAGCTACTTTTGTAACAATTTACTTTTAAGTCAGATGCCAATTCAAAGTATCTAAGAATTGCTTTCAAAGTAAAAACAATTGCCACATTATCTCTAAGAAATAAGACTGTGTCATCTGTGAATTGAAGAAGTAAAACCTTCAAGTTCCCATCACCAACCTCAACCTTGGTAAAAAATTCTTTGATTTCATAATTAATCCACTCAAGCCCTCCACAAGCACCAAAAAGAGGAACGGTGCCAAAGGATCTCCTTGCTCAAGGCCTTTTTAAGCAATGAATTCCTCCAATGGACTTCCATTTACAAGGATGGATTTTGAAGAAGATTATAAGCAACACCACATCCACTCAATCCATTTTCCACAAAAGCCCATCCTATGTAACATGTATGTCAAGAAATCCTATCTAACTGAATCATAAGCCTTTTCAAAGTTAGCCGGAAAATGAGGCAACCTTTCTTCATGAACTACTTTTTTTTTATAATAAACACCCCATCCAAAATGTTCCTTTCCCCTAGGAAAGCAAATTTCTTCTCATCAATTATTCCACCTAGAACCATAACCTTCCTAATTCTTTTTTCCAAGATCTTTTCTATAATCTTATCCAAACATCTAATAAGAGAAATATGTCTGAATTCCCTTAATCATTAGGGGTTCTCTTATATATATATATATATATAGATAGATAGATAGATATATAAAGAGTGAGAAAGGATTCATTAGTACCTTGGAAGAAGGTGGGATCCCAATTGGCTAGTATACAATCTCTTTTGTTACAAAGGAAATTACGCATCCCTCCTTCACAAATTGAACCCAATCCTAAGAAGGAAGAGAATATTGTGAGTACCTAGAGTGGACAACCTAAGGTAGAGCTAAAGATGGAGAAAGCCACTCTACCACAAGAAAAAGAGGGTCTTACTAAAGACAGCCAAGAGGCAAACAAGGAGGGTGAGAAGGAGGTACTAATACCTCTTCAGGTAAGTGTTCCCTATTAGACAAATGGCCTCAACTATCTTAAGAAGGGGTGAATTAATTTTCACTAACAAAATTTTAACCCCCTTCTAAATGATAGGCTCGAAATGCAGAAAAGAAGCAACAATCAATTTAATAATGTTCTTTAAACATGCAAGACAAAATTGATTGCAATAAAATAAAAGAGATAAGGGAAGAGAGAAATACAAACTCGATTTATACTGGTTTGGCCACTTCCCGTGCCTACGTCCAGTCCTCAAGCAACCCACTTGAGATTTTTCACTCTCTTTGTAAAAATCCTTTTACAAAGTCTGAACCACACAGGGACAACCCTTCCCTTGTGTTCGGGAATCCTTACAACTTAAGAGACCTTTGGTCCCTTAATCAATCTCTTTGTATAAGAAGAAGAAGAAGAATTCTCTCTTTAAGAGAAGGATATTACAATTGAAGTTCCTGGATGAACTCTTAATAGATTTGCAAGTGTTTGCCCAAGAGTTGTTGAGAGAGCATTTGACAATGAAGTTCTCTTGAAATATCTCTCTCTTGCTTTTTGAAGTCAGACACACACATATATATAGGCCCTTCATGCCTTTTCAAAATGGTTTGAAGAGATGTGTCTTTTCAAAAAGCTTTTTATGAAATTCTTCACTGGTAATCGATTACAGGTTTCTGGTAATCGATTACACAGTTATATTTTGAAGGGTTATGACTTTTGAATTTGAATTTCAATAGTTTCATTGCTGGTAATCGATTACAAACAATTGGTAATCGATTACATGTTCAAAATTCAAATTCAAAACCCTTTTTAACAGCTATTTCTCAAACTTGTCTTCTGGTAATCGATTACACTACCTGGTAATCGATTACCAGAGCCTTGCATGTCTTGGAATCACTTTGTTTTGAGGCAAGGCTTGATCTTAAAGTAATCTTGAAGCAAGGCTTTGTTTGTTGAAGCAATCTTGTATTAATCTTGAAGCAATGCTTATCCTTTGAAGTAGCCTTGTTTGATTCTTCTTTGGCATCATCAAAATGCATGTATTCATACATTCACATTCCCTTCCCTCAAAGATTGAAAGACAAGAGTAAGGATGGACAGTTTGCTAGGTTTTTTTAAATGCTTAAAAGGGCTCATACTAATATCACTTTCACTGAGGTAATTGCTCAAATGCCAAAGTATGCCAAATATTTAAAAGAAATTCTTTAAAATAAAGGAAATTCGGCAGACTTTGCTACAATTGGTCTCAACAAAAAATGCTCTGTTATAGTTTTAAGGAAGTTGCCACCTAAGCATATTGATCTAGGGAGTTTTCCAGTTCCTTATACTATAGGAAACTTACAAATTGATAGAGCTTTATGTGATTTAGGTGCTAGTATTTAATCTGATGCCATATTTTGTCTATAAGAAGTTAGGGTTACAAGAACCCCAACCCACTAACATTTATTTTTTGCTGGCATACATGACTCTTAATTATCTTGAGGAATAGTGGAAAATTTGTTGGTTAAAGTTGGAAAATTTATTTTTCTAGCTGATTTCATGATTTTGGACATGGAGGAGGATGAAGAAATCCAAATTATTTTTGAACAACCCTTCCTCTGCACAAGAAATGTTTTGATTGATCTTCGACAAGGGAAAATAATTTAGAGGTTGGGTGATGAGGAGGAAGTGTTTAAAGATTTTGGTCTAACAATTAATTCCTCCTCTTCCTCTACATGTAATTTTGTGCAAGCCACCAACAAGATGAAAACTACTGTGGCTAAGCCTCACCCAAGTGTGGAGAAGGAAGACCCTCCAAGGAAGAAAATCATTCCAAAAGACCCTGAATGGAATAAGAAAAAGAGAGATAACATCACAATTCAAGCTTTTGGCTATGGAGTGGATGACCATACTAAAGGATCAATGCAAAAAAGGAAAATCACCTTGTTCGAGGGTGGTCGGTTTTCTTCCCTTTTTCATCCATTAGGCTTGAGACGTTAAACAAGAGTTTCTCATAAGGCAACCAAATTTGTTATGATTTTTCCTTATGCTAGTCTTTAATTTATTTTTTATTATTATTTTAGTACATTATCTATTTTCAATATATTTTCATTTTCATGTATTTTTCATTTTTTTTATTTATATGCATTGAGGACACAACAGTGTACAAGTGTGGGGATGGGTATCATTTCTCCCTTAACTTTGAGCTCTCTGTGATGTATGTGAATTCTTGCATTATTCTAGTTCCATCACTATATAAAAAAATCTTGTTCTTGGGTTTAGAATTTTGTATTTTCCGTTATTCCCTTGATTAAAAAAATTGTGTGTATTGGGGTAATTGGAGTTTTTTTTAAGAAGGAACATTAGCATGCATGATTATGAATTGTTCTTAGAACTACCCTTAGAAATGTGAGTATTGAGCCTTGATTCTCTTAATGTGGGTTAATTGATCATTTCATTAGCATTGTTCTATTCTTTGTTTTGACATGCATATCCTTGAATGAATTTGAATTTTTGGAAAAGATGAGACTTTGATAGGCTTTATTGAGACTAGTAAATTGTTGTGATTAGTTTTCCCCCTAGTTAACCACTTTGAGCTTGAATGATTATTTCTTTTTGGCCCAGTGAATAAATTCTAGGTCCTTCTCTCAAGTGAAATCAAAGAAAAAACGGGTTGGTAAAAAGAAAAAAACACAAAAAGAGAAAACAAAAGAATGAGAAAAGAAAGAAAAAGAAGATATGTGTGTGTGTGTGTGTGTGTCTGAATTATTATACCATGAAAGCAAATAAAAAGAGAGAAGGAAAAAGAAAGGTGGAAAAATGAGTAGAAGTTCCCATAATTTCTGAGTGTTTTCATATGATTGAGTGATGTCCATTGTTAGTCTGTTTCTTTTAGTACCTACATTACATTACATTACATGTTTGGTCCCATTACAACCTAACATATCTCAATTATTTTGGATTTTTGGATTTATTCGAGTCCACTGTTACTATTGTGTAGGGTACACTGCTCTTGTGTGAATCTAACATATTTTGCGCATCAGTGATGCAATTGCTCTCCATTTTTTTCTTTTATGTGCATGCAATTGGCCTTTCATCCCATTTCTACCTACTTTACTTCTCCCTTTATTGGATTCTAATAATTCACATTCACAAATCCTTCAAGAAACATACCTTCTACCCCACTGTTGTTCTTCATGCATGAGTCGCATTGTTGCTTCTTCCAACTCCTTGTAGTTCATTGTACTTGTTTTATGCACTCATAGTTATATCAAAGCTTTTGGGATTTCATTCACTAACTTCATCCTCCTATGACCATATTTTCCTTCTTTTTATTCATGTCTTGAGAATCACCTATTAAGTTGCTCTTTTCTTCATTTTCTGAAACTACCTTTTTAACAGTTGGTGAGTTCATAACATTGTTCTCCATACAATCCTTCTATTTGTGCAAGTTAACATCAACTTGATTCTTTGATGACACTGCATTTTTTGTCTCATGTTTTTTTTAGCCCAATAATGTGTCCTTCATTTCCTCCACTAAGTGGTCATGTTGAGTAACTAGAGTCTATACCAGAGGCCTACTCTCCTTCTCAAGCAATAGCCTATTCACATCTTTCACTAGTTCTATTTGTATACTAGCAATCCCAACACATACATTTAATATTTTTTATAAAGGGTTGATATTGGCCCCATTAGAATTGTTCTTGGCCTCTACCAAGATGCTGGCAACTATTTTATTTCGAGAATTCCCTTTGCATGAAATAACGATTTCGTTGAATAAAATGCACAATGGAATCATGATTTCATTGTATATTTTATTTCTCCCCAAACATAATTTTGTTGTTTTTTTTTGCACCCCCTTATCATAATGGAATCTTAGTTCCATTGTTTAAGTTTTGTTTTTTATCAGAATGGCGACTCCATTGCATCCCCTTATCACAATGGAATCTCGATTCTATTGTTTAAGTTTTTTTATCACAACTGAATTGAGATCCCGTTCTTCTTTTTGTTGGCAACCCCTTTATCACAATGAAATCTTGATTACATTTATTGACTGAACATTGCTTTTCCTGACACATATTGACTAAACACTACTTATCCTGAGATGTATTGACTAAACATTGCTTCTTTTTGACACGCATACCAACCCGTATTAAATATAGACGCAGTCTAAACCTTCTATATTGTCAGACCAAAGCCTTCGTATTCTCCTCTACCCTGGAAACCTTGACCTTTAAAGCCACCTCTACCTTGGTAACCACTTCTCGAGTTGGCACCATCTACTCCAACGAAATTTTCATTTGAACCTTCATTTACACCATCATCGCTTGAGGCATTTGCTATCTTCCAGCTGCTATTGTTTCTCCAGAATTCTAATTACTTCTCATGCCCCAGTTAGAATCTTTATTTCCAAGATCCTTAGAACTCCAGTCAGAATTCTTGTTTTCATTCCCAACACTTCAAGGGGATTTGTTAGAGTTCCAAGCTTGGTTACAACTGTTCCTAGAGTTCCCATAGCTTTTCTTGCCTTGATGTTCACCATATTGCTGAAAACATAGAAGGTGTACCTATCGTTGCGTATTGTGATGGTGAAATGATTTCATCATCTAAAAGGGTATTATTTGAATGTCCTAGAGGTTCTAAAGTCGTTAGAATAAGTAAGGATATGTTGCTCGATGCTTAATGGAAAACAATTACGGATGCCATCAGAGGTAGCAAAATTTTACTTAACCTTTTTACCGCTAACCTATTTATGATTCTCACAAATAATAGATAATCACTGTGTACCTTTTTCCATAGTGAAACTTCTCTCCGATGTGCTTTGCCTCCTTGAAAGAGGAGAGAAACAAGATTTCGCTCCCTTGACTATTTTTTCTTTCTCTCTACATTAATGATGGCTTGGGGTTTTGAGGGAACACTTTTCTATCAGGAAGGGGACCTCGTTTCACGTTAATAAGATTAACCACTTTTAAAACCACCACTCCTATCAAATAGTAGTTATTTCTAGAAACTTTTCCAATTTAGCCCAATTACATTTTAGTCCTTAATTATTAATTACTTAATTATTAGTCCATACATAAGTCACATGCCTCTCATGTGAGACATTAATTCTTACATTCTCCCACTTGGCTCATGCAACATTACCAAACATTGCAGACTAAATAAATAAATAGATTAAACTAACATAATGCACATTAAAATGACTATATTGTTCTATACATTTGGTACATCATAATTTCATGATTAAGAATAGGAACCAATTCAAGTCATGGAATTTGTACATCACTTAATCGACATAGTCCCTTCCATGTTCTGCAAATTAGTCTTCTCCTTAATATGAACATTAGTTAGGAGTACATAATTGGTCTAACATAATGTCTTTATTCAAGACAAAACCTGTTAACATTACTCTAAAATACAAATATGCATGCAAACATAGAGAACAGGTAATCAGAAACATATCATAAATGAGCTCAGAGTGTTAGTAAAATGCTTAAGGTAAATTACACTCAATGATCATAAATAATAATAATGCCCATATTTTCAACATGTTATATAAATGTCTTGGGCGGTAATCCCTTTGTCAAAGGCACATGTATCATAAGGTTTGTGCTAATATGTTCTATTGACACTCTTTGTTTCTAAACTTTTTCCTTCATGAAAAAGTACTTCAATTCCATATGCTTATCACCCTTAGAGTACTTATCGTTCTTAGAGAAAAATAATGTTGCACAGTTATCACAATACATTTTTAGCAGCCTAGCAATATTGTTAATAATTCCAAGCCCTAAAGTATAGTTCCATAGCCAATTAGGCTGAATTGTAGCCTTAAAACATGCTACAAATTTAGCTTCCATGGTAGATGCAACAACAACTGATTGCTTTGCACTCTTCCATAATACTGCTCCTCTAGCTACAACGGTAAATTCGGCTTCCATGGTAGATTTTCTTGTATCCACACATCTAGAAAATTAAGAGTTTGAATACTCAATCACCTCAAGGTGATCAGACCACCTATATGTAAGCATGTGATCTATTGTTCCCTATAAGTATCTCAGAACCTTCTTTACAGCTTTCCAATGTTCCATTACGGGGTTACTTTGATATCTTCCTAACATTCTAGCTACAAAGCTTATGTCTGGTCGAGTACAGATCTGAGCATACATAATACTCCTAACAACTAATGCATACAAAATTGCTTCTATTTGTTTTCATTCCACATCAGTTTTAGGACATTGTGCGAGACTAAATTTGTCTCCTTTCTGAATTGGAATGGGTGATGTTGAACATTTTTCAATCATGAATTTCTCTAATACTTAGAATATTTCTATCCCTATCACATAGCTTGCCTAACCTATATCTTTCATTTTAAAGGTTCTAGAGAGAAACTTCTTAGTTTCATGAAGAAGACCAAGATTATTAGTTGCAAGCAAGATATGATCAACATACAAAATTCGAAAAATAACCTTACTCCCACTAACCTTCAAATATATACATCGATCAACAATTTTTTTCATAAATCCAAAGGAAACAATGGTATCATTAAACTTCAAATACCATTGGCGGGAAGCTTGTTTAAGAATATATATTGATTTCTTTAATTTTCACACCATTTGTTCCTTTCCTTCAACTAAGAACCCCATTGGTTGGTCTATATAAACATTCTCCTCTTAATCTCTATGAAGAAAGACAATTTTCACATTCATCTGATGTAACTCTAAGTCATAATAGGCTACTAATGACATGATAATCCTGAAAGAATCCTTTTGGGAGACCAGTGAAAATGCATCTTTATAATCAATGCCATCTTTTTGAGTAAATTCCTTAGCAACAACTCTAGCCTTGTAACGTTTAAGGTTTCCATGAGAGTCATGTTTAGTCTTGAAGACCCACTTGCAACCAACTCTCTTATAACCCTTGGGCAATTCTAAGAGGTCCTAAACACCATTATTGATGGAAGCTTGCTTGTGGGGCTTCTATGGAGGCAGGATCTTTGAGCTTCATTGAGGTCCTTTAATGGTGACTTTCCACCATGGAGATGCAGCGGAAGACAAAGGAGAAGAGGTGAGAGGAGGCGCCATCCACTAGGGAATAAGCCATAGAAGAAGGAGCTTCACCACCAAGATGAGCCTTGGATAAGAAGCTTGGAGAGGATGCTTCAATGGAGGAAAAGAAAGAGGGAGAGAAAGAGAGAGGGGGGAGCACGAAATTGAAGGAAGAAAAAGGGAGAGAAGTTGAACTTTGAGTTGTGTCTCACAAGACTCTCATTCATCAAAGTTACAACAAGTGTTACACATGCTTCTATTTATAGACTAGGTAGCTTCCTTGAGAAGATTTCTTGAGAAAACTTCCTTGAGAAGCTTCTTTGAGAAAACTTCCTTGAGAAGCTAGAGCTTAGCTACACACACCCCTCTCATAACTAAGCTCACCTCCTTGAGAAGCTTCCTTAAGAAGATTCCTAAAGAAGCTAGAGCTTAGCTACACATACCTCTCTAATAGCTAAGCTCACCTCCTTGAGATGAGAAGCTAGAACTTAGCTACACACCCCCTATAATAGCTAAGCTCACCCCCATGACAAAAAACATGAAAATAATAAAAAAGGTCCTTACTACAAAGACTACTCAAAATGCCCCGAAATACAAGGCTAAAACCCTATACTACTAGAATGACCAAAATACAAGGCCCAAACGAAGGAAAAACCTATTCTAATATTTACAAAGATAAGCGGGCTCATACTTAGCCCATGGGCTCGAAATCTACCCTAAGGCTCATGAAAACCCTAGGGCCTACCCTTGGATCTCTAGCCCAATCTACTTGGAGTCTTCTACCCAATGCCCTTGCGGGATAGGATTGCATCAATTATGTTCCATGAAATTTAGCTTTTCTTTCATGGCAACTAATCACTTCTCAAAATTATCACAGCTTACATCTTGTAAAAATGAAACTGGATCATTATCATCAATGCTTAAGTCTGTTTCTATTTCATGTAGGTGTACCACATAGTCATTTAAAATAGTTGGTCTCCTTTCTCTTTGAGACCTCTTTAATGCTACTTCTTATGGTTCTTTCACAATAGGTTTATTGTGTATCATGGGCTCATTATTGTGTTTCTCTTCTTCATTGTTGTTTCAAACAACAACTAAAGGAGAAATCACCTTATTATTAGAAGCACAAGCTAAAGGGACTTGCACTCTAACTTCTTTAATTTCCACATCTCATGGAATTGCACTCCACTAATTTCACCATTTTCAATGAACCTTGCATTTCTATTTTTGACAATTCTTATACTATAATTAGAACAATAAAACATATACCCCTTTGACTTTTCGGGATAACCAATGAAATATCCACTGTTTGTTCTTGCATCCAATTTTCTTTCTTGTGGATTATAAATCCTTATTTCTGCCCGATAACTCTAGACATCTAGGTGTCTTATACTAGGTGTCCTATTCATCTACAGTTCAAAAGGTGTCTTTGGAACTACCTTACTAGGAACCCTATTCAACAAATACAAGGTAGTTTTCAAGGCATACATCCACAAAGATACAAATAAAGTTGAATTGCTTAACATACTCCTAACCATATCCATTCAAGTTCTATTACGCCTTTCTGATACACCATTTTGTTGTGGAGTATCAAGCATTGTGTATTATGCATAAATGCCATGTTTATGAAGGATGTTAGCAAATAGACCTAAGTGTTGCCTAGTTTCATCGTATGTTTTATAATACTCACCATCTCTATCAGACCTACAACTCTCACCTTTTTATCTAATTGTCTTTCTACTTCATTCAAGTAAATTTCTAAGGTATCCATTGCCTAAGACTTCTTGTGCAGTAAGTAGACATAATCATAACGTGAATAGTCATGAATAAAGGTAATAAAGTATCTTGCCTTTTCGAAAGAATTAACATCAAAAGACACACAAATATTAGTATGCCGTTTCGACTTCTACATTGTTCTTCATTCATTCTTCGTTCTTCATCTAGTTAATTTTTGTTTTAAGGATTTGAATGTGATCTATGCACCCTTAGAGGTCCTATTTCTTGTTTTGTGCATCTTCATTTCCTTCTTCAAGCATCAGAAATCCCATTTTCTTGTTGTAAAGTAAGTTTTAACAGATCAATAGTACTACAAGTTCTCTTTAAAAAAAGATTGAAGGTTAATAAGCAAAACCAAAATAAAATCAACTCAAAAACTTCTTCATTTCATCAAATATCTCCTGAGTTCTCTTTAAAAAAAGATTGAAGGTTAATACTGCAAGTTCTCTTTAAAAAAAGATTGAAGGTTAATAAAGTTTTAACATTGGTGGCGACTCCACTCGTTTTCTTCCTTGGAGACAAATGCTTTGGCCCATCTATTTTGGCCTTATCACACCCCCACTGAAGGGTAGGTTGCGATAGTTGGCGACTCCACTGGGGACTTGTTAGAGAGTTAGGCCATTCAATTGGTGTGCAATGCTTTTATCATGACTTCTTCTTTATTTGTTTTCCCTTTTCTCTTTTGTTTTGTCCATATTTGTATATAACCTTTGCTATGTTGTTGTGTTTGGTGTGTGTTTGTCTATCAATTACATTCATAGTTAGAAATATTTTTTCTATGCACACATGGCACCTACACCTTGCACACACATTGTGATATTAGGACCTATACCCAGGTCTATGTGAGCCATAAGGAGTGGAGGTCGATCTGTGGTCTTGCTGAGTCTTCGACTCGCTTGATAATAGTGAAGCCTCATCTAGAGTTTTCCTATTTTTGTGATGCATTGTCGTTGATAGTCCCTATCTCCATAATGTATTACCTAAGAGGATGATATATCTAGAAGCCAGTAAAGTTACATGAAACCACCATTGGGATTTATCACTAGAAGTGGACTTTTGGATCCTTTCCATTAGGTTCTCGAATTAGGGGGCACATAGCAAACTCACTCTGGCTTGTTCCTTGATTGCATCATGCATCTCTTCATGGCATCGTAATGAACATATCATTCCTGCATTTATCATTTGTCATATCCATGCATTGCATTTGCATAAGTCATTGCATTGTCATACACCTTCATCTAGCATGCTTTTGTTCCGCAAACTGGATGAATTCTATTTCCATAGTTTGCATGCATGATCCTTGCATTTTCCTCTACAAAAAAAAACAAAGAAAAAAAAAAGAAAGTCACACCACATTCTTAGTTACATGTGTTGGGTACCATGATGATGGATATAAACCAGTCATGTTGGGATTATACACTCATTTCTCTTAAAAAATGATTGAAAATCATGTGAACATGGTACCTAATGCATGGTTAACTAGGAAAATGATGGTTCTTCAGGCATCTCATGTCAATCTCATAATTCCATTTGCCATGCATAGCATAAGTATGTCCTAGTCATTCATCTCTATGATATGTTGCCGAAGTATTGGCGATCAAAATTGCTTTTCGTTGGATTATGGGGTTGAACCAAGCACATGTTTTAAGGAAAGGTTCATCAAGTCAAGGTCAAGTATAGAAGTAACCAGCTTGCAAAAAGATGGATCAAGTTACATCGCTCCTTTGTCTACTGCCAACACATGATTAAGCTAAATGATTTGCAAAATTTAAGGATTGTTGACGTCCATGTTTTATTTCCAGTTTCACTTTGACAATATGTGATGAACCATGTTGTTTTAATGAAAATCTAAATTGATTCGACCCTATGTCCTGCGTAAAAATTCGCAATACTTCAACTGTACATCATTCGCGTACATCCATGATTTTCATTGGTTGCATCGCTCATTGCATTCTTTCCTTGAAATCAGAACTGTAATCATTGTAATCAAATGGAAAGAACGCGTTTTACGGCGCCCTTACTAAACGCGTGCCAAAGCTAGAGTAATGAGTGAAATAGTGGAGGTGCAAGAGCAAATGAAGGCCGACATGGAGGCCATGAAAGAGCAAATAGCCACAATGGTGGAAGCCATGATGAGTATGAAAAGAATGATGGAGGTCAATGCGGCTATGGTTGTTGCCCAATGTACCGCCACAGAACTGGACCCAACTCACCCACTTGGCTTCGATCAAGTAAATCATTCATCCTTGGATATGGTAGGGCAAGGAGGCGAAGCATGAGGAAGTACGGGCAGTCCCCATTTTGTGCAAGTTCAAAACAAGCATTCCTTCCCACCATATGCCTTGCCTCCCAACTATACACCACCCGGTGTTGCACACACTCCCGATAAGAATGTCAATAACTCCACTCCCATACTCATTGAGAGACAACAACCCCAATATGATCATGCACATGTATCTCAACCCATGGGGGGCACGTGAAGAATCCCAGGACCACGCTCTGGCCGACTTCGAGCCTTACCCCGGACATGCCATTGAGGGGCAAGCATTTGGTGGTGTACCTTAGCCTAACATCTTGGGGGCCCTCAGTACCACCCAAAACCACAACCCTTGCCTTTTGGAGTGGGAAGAGCCCCTCTTGCCATGGTGGAAAGGGGAAAATTCAATCATATAGAGGAAAGGTTGAGGGTCATTTAAGGAGGCGGAGATTATGCTTTTGCTGACATGGCAGAGTTGTGCCTAGTGCCTGATGTCGTCATCCCTCCAAAGCTCAAAGTGTTGGATTTTGATAAGTACAAGGGGACTACTTGCCCCATGAATCACCTGAAAATGTACAGCAGGAAAATGGGGGCATACTCGAAAAATGAAAAATTGTTGATGCATTTCTTCCAGGAAAGTCTTACTGAGGCAGCCATCACCTGATATACTAATCTGGAACCTTCCCTAGTCCATTCTTGGAAGGACCTAATCGTTGCCTTCATTAGGCAATATCAGTACAATTCTAATATGGCTCTGGATAGAATGCACCTACAGAACTTGTGCAAGAAAGAGCATGAGTCGTTCAAGGAATACACCCAGAGGTGGAGGGACCTGGCAGCTCAAGTAGCACCCCCAATGATGGAGAAGGAGATGATAACAATGATAGTAGACACATTACCGGTGTTCTACTATGAGAAGATGGTGGGTTACACGCCTTCAAGCTTTGCCGATTAAGTTTTCCCTGGCGAAAGGATCGAAGTGGGTTTGAGAAGAGGCAAATTTAATTATCCTGCTTTGATGAATAGGAAGCCTGGAGAAAATAGGGAGAATGAGAAGGAAGGAGGAACCCATGTTATGACTACCTGTTGTTTCCCCAATGCAGTTACTTTTTATTCATTTATGCCTCAAGGAAATTTCAATGGGGGTTTACCGGAAAATGAACCGGATCGTCAAGTATTTAAAATTAAAATGGATGAATCTGAGTATCGAACATAGGGAACTAATGTTAGCCTGAATTGAGTTCAGAATTGAAGCATTGTTGAGAGAACATGTATGAGTGATAATTTCAAACAGAATTTAAACTAAACTTTTATGCTAAAAACTATAAAATGCAAGGTAAATAAAATGACAGCAGTAGGTAGAAATGTTGGGTCTTTCTAACAAACAAGCTAATGCATAGAAATATATTTCTCTAATCAATTGTGCTCTTGTGTTCTATGTTGTAGCCTAAATTACTACACCCTCGATCCCTCGTCAGGCCGAATTAATCCAAGCTTCGTCTGCAGATCCCTCATTTAAGACTAGGCTCGATTTAGACAGCCCTCTTAGGTTTAGACTAACTTAAACTGAGTTTCATCCACAGATCCCTCATTTATGAATAGACTCAGTTCAAGTATCTTACGAAAGTTTAGCCTAAGCTTCGTCCGCAGATCCCTCATTTAAAACTAGGTCTAAACTAAACAGCATTATTGTAACAACATAATTAAAACCAAAACTTAATCCGTAGATCCCTCATTTAAGACTAAGTTTCGATCCTGCTTCAATCAATTCTAAGGCAACAGTACATTTCCCAATGCTAAAGTCACCTAACTATGCACACAAATGGGTGATCAAACCAAAAGCATACAAACATCAAGCATTGAATGAAGCATTGAACACAGAAAAACAATCAATTAGATATTATGTATTTACATCAGTTGTTCATTAGAAATCTCCAACTAGGGTGTTTAGCCAGCCATTATAAAGAAACCCTAACAATAAATGAGCTTACAAAATCTAGGTATCTCTACAAAAGCTACTCCTCTTTGCTGCTTCTAGGGCTCTTTTCCCGAAATAGGCACTATGGTATGCTCTGGAATCTGTGCCCTGGGCATTCTACCCTAATTCTGCACAAAACAGGCTTTAAATAGGCTCTGAATTTGCGACGTTGCGCTTAGCACCACCCTTGCGCTTAGCGCGAGTAAGTGGAATTGAGCTTAGCATCAATCTCGCGCTTAGCCTAACTGAAGGCACCTGCTGCGCTTAACGCACTGATCTTGCGCTTAGCGCACGGCTTTGATGCTGATGCTTTGCCAAATTCTCCTTTGCGCTAAGCGCTCTGAAGCTGCGCTTAGCGGTGGATGCACATTTAGCCTAACTGCTACTTTTTGCAATTCAAAACTTAGCCTCTTTTTCACCTGAAAATGCATAGATTTCATCATTAAATCCAATGGAAATGTTCTAGAGACAGCTTTAACCATAAAACAAGATTTATTTACAAAATTTACTCCAAAATAACCATAAATTGGGGAACTATACAAGCTTTGGAAAATGATTTCTATACAAAAGTTAGTCGTATAAAGCGACTAACACTACCATTCCTACATGGCCAAATTTTCCACCAGCTCCATAATATCAATACTCAGCCAATATCAGCCCTTCTCATTACCCACCACCCTATCAACCAAGAACACCCAATCATCCACAAAGGCCACCCCTAAATCCTCAAATACCAAACACCACGCAAAACACTAACCAAGGAAGGAATTTTCTAACTAAGAAGCCTGTAGAATTCACCCCAATTTCGGTGTCATATGCTAACTTACTCCCATATCTACTCAATAAATGGTAGCCATAACCGCAGCCAAGGTTCCTCAACCTTCATTTTTCTGAGGATACAACTCAAACACAACATGCGCTTATCATGGAGGAGTTCCGGGGCATTCCATTGAGCATTGTATGACCCTGAAACATAAGGTGCAAAATCTGATTGATGTCGGCTGGCTAAAATTTGAGGAGGATAATCGCTTGTGAATTCTGACATTGGCAACCGACATTATGCATGGGGCAATTTGAAGGTTATTGTTAGATGTCTCCAATGACTCATTAGGATTTTCAAGTTTATGTCATTATTGTAAACAATAGTCACAATGCTAATAATATGGATAAATTTGATGTCTTTATCTCATTCTCTCAAAATTACATCTTTGTTTATTTAACTTTCACTGGAATGTGAATGTAAGCCGTTGGTTTCTTTGCTCAAGTGACTTGCACTCTTGAGTTTATCTCCAAATTTGTTCAATTAGATACTACTCGTTGTACGCGTTTGGTGAGGGAGCCATAAATGATGAGTAAAGTAAAAAGTTAAAAAAAAAATCTTTGATTAACTGTGTTTCAAATAAAAGTATAGGCATTCGTGTGACCTCATTTTTATCATTCCTAAAAGTTGTCTTTTTGAGAGAAAAGTGAGTTATCAAGAATAGGAGTCATTCGACTTAATTTTTCAATTGAAAATCCTTTAAATGTTTCTCATCCTTGAAAATTCATTTTCGAAAATCTGCACAGTTTCGTTCATTTCTCCTTGCTACAAGGTCATGAGAAAAGACAACAATAGATACCTCAGAGCCCTACACTGGGGCAATGAGAGGCATCGGGCATGAGCCTCAAGCAAACCTAGGGGCAGATCAAAGTTTTCACTTGGTAGGTTGAAAACCCGAAAGGGCAACCTAAGCAAAAATTAGGGTTGATAATAAAATAAGAAGAAAAAGGAAAAAAAACAATTAGGGGCGTGTTATTAAGGTTTTGTCCCAAAATTCAAACTACAAAGAATCTAAGTCAAGATTTGAAATGACACATGGCTATGTTTCAAAATCCCAAATGCTAATTTATCTCTTGCTACCCCCTCCAAGATGAAGCATATTTGTTTTCTACAAACAACACAAAAAAACAACAAAAACAAAATAGGAACCCTGAGTAGGAGCCCCCGCTAAACCGGAGGGAAGAGCAATGCAAACAACACATGCATGAAGTTGGGCAAATAAAAAAAAGAAAATAAAATCCGCCAAAGGCAAGTGAAGGAAAAAAGAGAGACAAAGATCTCCAGATTTTACAAGAAAGGCACAAAAGTGCAATAGAAGATTAATGTATAAGACAAACGAAGTAGAGCCCAACCCAAGAGTTGAAAGGAGCCCAAAAGGTACAAGCAACGCTCTCAAGGTTCTGACTCAATATAACCCTCAAATACTCTTTGAGCCTCTCTAATCCTTTCTTTCATAGCCCTCTTACCCCAGACCATGTCACAAGCCCAATAAAGCCCATGTGGATCAAGGAATGACTAATTTTGCTTTTAAGTTGGGATTCTGGAACAAAACCCACACACGCTTGTGATTGTTGAAAAATATACAAAAAAAAGAGAGAATCCTCGAGGTTTCACACTTGCACATTTAAGAAGAAAACTCATTCGAAAATGCCCGAAAGACAATTATGATAGTGGGATACACCTAATATTAATTGCTTATGCAAAATTCCTTAGGATTCCTTTCAAATCCAAGGGTAGTCTTCACTATAATAAATTCTTTCAAGATCAACCCATGTCATTGAGTTTCAGTGAGATTGATAGACCCTTGGCATCGCTCTATGACCTTAAATCGAGAAAGTTTCACTTGGTCATATACCAAAGTGTAATGGTCCATTGCCATCCTTCAACGATGCATGAGATCGTTCCCAAAGCCATATATTTTCTTCTTGTGCAGAATAATCAAAGTTTTTTTTTTTTAAAAAAAGGGAAAACCCTAGGATCAATATTTTGGTTGATTGATTAAATATCAAACGGCTCCATTGTCGTCACTCCAAAATTGTCAAGTGACTAAATCAAACAAAACATACACTCTGAGGGAGTCCCCAAAGACATTTGAAAAGATAGGATGAGGTAACATGAGTTATCACGTCTTTCAGAAAAAGACAATCAATCTGTGTTTTCCACAAAAAGCAAAACAAGAAGCAAAAAAAAATCAAAATTAAATTGCAAAAATAGGAAAGAATGTCATGAACATTGTATAATTTTCCATTGCATTGCATTGTTGTGTACAAAGCCTGCATTTTTTGCTTTGCAAGATAAATGTTGCATACATCTGCATCCCAAAAATCATGTTAAGTGCATAGATTTCTCTTCATATGCCAATTTCCCAAATCCAATGTCCCATCTTTTAAGTTTAGCATGAGAGGCCCTCTCAAAGAGTCAACCTCTTGCTTTCTCATTAGGTTGAGCCCCTCGGTACTAGTACATATTGGCTTGTTTCATAGGACTCAAAGTCCTCGCTTTTATCTTTCACGGGACTCAAAGATCTTTCCTAGGACTCAAAGTCCATGCCTTTATCTTTCATAGGACTCAAAGTCCTTGCTTTTATCTTTCATAGGACTCAAAGTCCTCACTTTTATCTTTCATAGGACTCAAAGTCCTCACCTTTGTCTTTTAGAGGACTCAAAGTCCTCGCTTTTGTCTTTCATAGGACTCAAAGTCCTTTATCTTTATGCTTTCATAGGACACAAAGTCCTCTGTCATTTACTTTTCAAAGACTATCAGAATCTTTTGTCTTGCAAAGACTATCAATGTCATCTATCTTTACTTTTCAAAGACTATCATAGTCTTTTGTCTTGTAGAGACAATCAAGGCATCTGCTCCTTTATTTTTCGAAGACTATCATAGTTTTTTTTCTTGCAAAGACGATCAAGGTCATATGCTCCTTTATTTTTCAAAGACTATCATAGTCTTTTGTCTTGCAGAGACAATCAAGGTCATCTTCTCCTTTACTTTTCAAAGACTTCAATGTCTTTTGTCAAGACTATCACAATCTTCTTTACATTTCAAAGACTTCAATGTCTTTTGTCAAGACGACAATGTCTTCATTTACATTTCAAGACTTCAATGTCTTCGTTATTTATGCTTTCAAAAGACAATAATGTCTTCATTTTATTTTCAAAGACTTCAATATCTTCCGCCATTTACGCTTTCCAAAGATGAAAATGTCTTCATTTACATTTCAAAAGACGACAATATCTTCAATCATTTACACTTTCAAAAGATGACAATGTCTTCATTTACATTTCAAAGACTTCAACAACTTTTGTCTTTTATAGGACTCAATGTCCTTGTTTGTGATTCATAGGAATCGACGTCCTCTATTTCCATGCTTTGAAAAAAAGGAAGCAAAAAAAGAAAAAAGAAAAAAAAGAAGAACTTTAATGTCCTCATGTTTTCTCACTTTCATTTCCTTGGTTGCCTGGTTGAATAGCAAGATCGCTCGAACAAAATAAGTGTCCATATCTTTACTTCCCTTTTATTTCCAATAAAAGATAAGTAAAGAGGGGCAACTATCATACCCTAATTTCATTCGGGGACTATCATTTGCTAACATTTTGATTCTTGCTAGCTGAATTGAGTTGCTTAACACCAGTTGTCGCACAATACAAAAGGTTTTTCGACATTTCGGTAAAGAATGCGAAAAATACTCAAAGAGGAGGACAAAAGGTTCATTTTTACACTTTTTCTAAACCTTGGCTCGACCAGGTGATGCAATCCTACCCCGCAAGGGCATTGGATAGAAAACTCCAAGAAGATTGAGCCAGAGATGCAAGAGAAGGCCATAGGATTCTCATGAGCCTTAGGGTAGATTTCGGGCTCATGGGCTAAGTATGAGCCCACATATCTTAGTACATATTAGATTAAGGTTTCATTATTTTTGGACCTTGTATTTAGGGCTCCATAATGTAGGTAAGGTAGCCTAGACATGTAGGATTTTTCAGCCCTTCTATTTTAGGGCACCTAGACTAGTTTTTGTATTAGGGGTAGTTTTGTAATTTTACATGCATTAAGTGAATATTTGATGTGTGTGTTGGAAAATAAATTTAATTGAATTGGGAGAAGCCCAATCCAATTAAATTTTAGAGGGGGAGGTGAGCATTTGCTTGCTACACCCCATTGCCACATCATATAGTCACACTTTGTGCATGTGCTTCATGCTTTACATGCCTCATGCCACCTAAGCATACTTAGTGGAGAATCTTGGACTTGATCTTGAATTTAGTGGGCTGAACCATAGCTAAAATTCACTAATCATAATTAGTGAAATTTTGGCTCCAAAGTTTGGCTCCATAAATTCAATTTCAAATTCAAGTGAAATTTGAATAAAAATTCAAATTTCCCTCCAATTTTGTGTGACACTTAGGCTATAAATAGAGACCTTGTGTGTGCATTTTTTTGGGAACTTTGATCATTTAATTATTAAACTTCAGATTTCAAAGCTCATTTAGAGCACAAAATTCTGTGCTCTTCTCTTCCTCTCCCTTCATTCATCTTCTTCTTCCTCCAAGCTCTTATCCTTGGCCTCCTGTGATGGTGAGCTTCTTCTAGACTCATCTTCTCCTTGAAGTGGCATCTCCTCTCTCTCTTGCTTTCTTCATTCCGCTGTCATTCATCTTCCAAGAAGCAAAGGAATCCATTGATGAAGAAGATCCTAGGCCTACAAGCTCCAATGGGCCACCAAATAACTTCATGCTGAAGTAACCAGCTTGCCTGGGCGAGCAAGGTTGCTTTAGGATGAAGTAACAGCTCGCCTGGGCTAGTTGTCATAACACCAAATGCTTTGTTTTGCTATAAATAAGCGTTAAAAGGGGCTGAGAAGGGGGTTCTGAGGTCCAGAGGTGAATAAATTGAGAGAAATCATAGAGAAGAAGAAGAAAGAAGAGAAAAATGAAGTTGAGCCACTACCGAATTGCGACCGTAATCGACTTCTACATCGTTCTTCATTTGTTCTTTGTTCGTCATCCGATTAGTCTTTTTTTAAGGATTTGAATGTGATCTATGCACCCTTAAGGGTCCTTTTTATTGTTTTGTGCATCTTCATCTCCTTCTTCTAGCATCAAAAATCCCATTTTCTTCTTGTAAAGTAAGTTTTAATCGATCATTAGTGCTGCAAGTTCTCTTTAAAAAAGGATTGAAGGATAATAAGCAAAACCAACTCATAAACTTCTTCATTTCATCAAATATCACTTGAGATTGTTTCAAGATCCAACGTCTCAATGACTCTCTCCTCTTTTGAAAAATCAAAAGATCGTTTCAAGGTCCATCGCCTTAACGTTTCTCTCCGCTTTTCAAAGTTTAAAACATCGTTTCAAGGTCCAACGCCTTAAATGACTTTTTGTTCGCAATTAAAATCAATCTTTTGAAAAACATAAAATCAATGTAACACACAAACTTTCAAACATAAAGAAATAAAGAAAGGGAAAATACACAAATTTTGAAGTCATGTTTTGCATATTCGATTAAAGACTATCGTCCCTTGTGACGAGTGCGTGGGATGCTAATAGCTTCCCCATGCGTAAACAACTCCCGAACACAGTTTCAAACTTCGGAGACCCCGTTTTTGGTTTTCTAATATTTTCCTCGAATAAACGTTGGTAGCGACTGCAGAGACTAACGCACGATAGTATGCAGAGACTAACGTCGTCTTCTGCACCCTTTGTCAATCGCAGCCAACGAGCCCGTTGACACGCGGAAATTTACGTTGACTTCCGCGCAGTCGATCTCTGTCCATACTAACCTGTGAACTTAGGGGGCACGAGGAAATACCCCAGTGGTTATCCATATAAACATTCTTTTGCTATCCGTAAGACTCAAAGCACGATAGCATGCAGAGACTAACGTCGTCTTCTGCACCCTTTTTCAATTGCGGCCAACGAGCCCGTTGACATGCAGAGATTTACGTCGTCTTTCGCACAATCGATCTCTGTCAGTACTAACCCGTGAAGTTAGGGGGCAGGCAGAAATACCCAAGTGGTTATCCGTATAAACATTCTTTTGCTATCCATAAGACTCAACGCACGATAGCATGCAGAGACTAACGTCGTCTTCTGCACCCTTTGTCAATCGCGGCCAATGAGCCTGTTGACACGCGGAGATTTACGTCGACTTTCGCATAGTCGATCTCTGTCAGTACTAACCCGTGAAGTTAGGGGGCAGGCGGAAATACCCAAGTGGTTATCCGTATAAACATTCCTTTGTTATCCGTAAGACTTAACGCACGATAGCATGCAGAGACTAACATCATCTTCTGCACCCTTTGTCAGTCGCGGCCAACGAGCTCGTTGACATGCGGAGATTTACATCGTCTTCCACGCAGTCGATTTCTGTCAGTACTAACCCGTGAAGTTAGGGGGCAGGCGGAAATACCCAAGTGGTTATCCGTATAAACATTCTTTTGCTATCCGTAAGACTCAACGCACGATAGCATGCAGAGACTGACTTTGTCTTCTGCACACTTTGTCAATCGCGGCCAACGAGCCCGTTGACACGCGGAGATTTACGTCGACTTCCGCACAGTCGATCTCTGACAGTACTAAACCGTGAAGTTAGGGGGCAGGCGGAAATACCCAAGTGGTTATCCATATAAACATTCTTTTGCTATCTGTAAGACTCAACGCATGATAGCATGCAGAGACTAACATCGTCTTCTGCACCCTTTGTCAATCGCGGACAACGAGCTCGTTGACACACGGAGATTTACATCGTCTTCCACGCAGTCAATCTCTGTCAGTAGTAACCCGTGAAGTTAGGGGGCAGGCGGAAATACCCAAGTGGGTATCTGTATAAACATTCTTTTGCTATCCATCAGACCCAGAGCACGATAGCATGTAGAGACTAACATCGTCTCCTGTACCTTCTGTCGTCTTGACCCATGAAGTCAGGTGACATGTGGGGTTACCTTATGGTTACCCGCACCTTTCGTCAACCAGGGGCAAACGACCCGTTGACGTGCAGAGACTAACATCGTCTCCTGCACCTTTTTGTCATCCGAGGACAGTGAGTCAGGTGGCAGGCAGAGATACCATATGGTCATCCGTGTCTTTCGTCAACTGAGGGGAACGAATTCGACGGTATCAGGATGATGTCGGTCGTTCAGTGCCGATCACTTTCAAAATTTTTGCAGGTTTTTACTCTCGTCGTTCGGAAACATTCAAGCCCAACGACGCGCGAGATTCTTCTCTGCTGGGCAGGGACTATCGAGTGCAATGGTGAAGGGAAGTGTCATGGTTGTCCAACTTTGTCGTTTTCAAGACACTAAAGTTTGTTGACGCTTCTGATGCCTTTTCTTTTCTTTCTGAATGACAGGTTCCACTAGCGGGGATATTGACCGGCCGAATGATGTTCCGCTCGAACGAAATTAGTGTCTTATCTTTACTTCGGTTTTATCTCCAATAAAAGATAAGTAAAGAGGGGCAACTGTCATACCCTAATTTCATCCGGGGACCATTTGTTTGGTGGGATGCAACCTTCGCTTGACCGCTTCGAGGTACTTAACACCCATCGTTAGGCAATCCGTGAAGTTCCGCGACAAGCCGGAAGTCGAAAGGAAGCATTGTTGCACAATCCGTAAAGTTCCGTAACATTCCAAAAGTCAAAGAGGGGATGGTTGCGTAATCCATAAAGTTTCACGACATTACTGAAAGAAAACAAGTATTGTTACGTAATCCGTAAAGTTCCGTAACGTTACGGAAAAAGAATCAACAAAAAAAATAAAAGGGGAGTGTATTTAGTAAAAAGGGGTGTGCAAATAGCAACCAGACCCCCTTGGACCTTCCAGGGTGTTCCAACAGAAGGGGGTATCTTCTGGTGGAAGCAACCCAGCTCGCCTGGGCGAGCTGGGCGGCAACCACCTCCCTCTTTTCCCCTATAAATAAGGGATAGAGGGCAGAGCAAATTCGTTCAACCCCCCTGGTATTTAGGATTCACTTGAAATTAGTGAGAAAAATTGTTTCCGTGAAGAAAATCCAAGCCGAAGAGCTTCCGTAACGCTTCTGAGACGTTTCCGTGAGCGATTTCGTGAAGATTTTCCATCGTTCTTCATCGTTCTTCGTTCATTCTTCGTCGTTCTTCGGTCTTCAACCGGTAAGTTCCCGAAATTGAACCTTTCAATTCATTCTATGTGCTCTTAGTGGTCCCCACTTGTTTCGCGTGTTTTTATTTTTATTTCGTTTGCTTTCCGTACCCCCTTTTGACGTGCTTTAACCATTTATTTAAGCCGTTTTCTCGCCTAATCAAAAATAAAATGAATTTCCACCGATCATTTGAGTTGTAATATCTTTTAATCTCTGTTAAAATAAATCCGACCGATCTTTCACGTTGTAACCACGTTTAAAACCAAAAAGAGGCAAAATAATAATAAAATAATCAAAAATATCTTTGAATAAAATAAATCTAAAAAAAATCAATCGGACGCTTTTCTTTGGGATTTTTCTTAGTTGAATTGACTAATAACCAAAGTGAAACTAAGGCTAAAATCAACTCACAAATCAAACTTTGTCATTAAAAATCACCTAAAAACCATTTCAAGGTCCAACGCCTTGAATGATCCTTTTTGCTTTTATTGGTTAAACGTGGACTTTTGAAAGCCTAAAATCAACACATAACTTTGTCACCTCTTTCAAAAAACCAAGAGATCATTAATGATCTAATGCCTTAATGTTTTCTCTCCTTTCAAAAGAATCAAAAGATCATTTAAATGGTCCAACGCCTTAAACGACTTTTTGTTTGGTCACAATATATCTTGCAAAAAAGGATAAAAAAAACTTAACCAACGTTTAGTTCTCGAAGAACTACGTAGGTCTGATTTCCTTACCACAATTGAGGAATACGTAGGAGCAAGGGAAACACCCTTGTCGACCACAAAAAGATAAAAAATACAAAAAAAGGCATAAAAAGACATAAAAACGTAAAAGGGAAATAAAACAAATTGAAGTCATATTTGCACACTTGATTAAAGGCTGTCGTCCCTTGTGACGGGCGCGTGGGGTGCTAATACCTTCCCCGTGCGTAAATACAACTCCCAAACCTTTCACACTTAAAGTTCGTAGACCACACCTTTCCGGTTTTTCCAAAGTTTTCCTCAAATAAACGTTGGTGGCGACTCCGCGTATTTTCCTTTCTTGGAAGACACACCCGTGAGCCTCGCGTCGCCCTCCCGCCGAAGGGTAGGTTGCAACACCTTGCATTACCTATGTTTATTTAGTCATTTAGAAAACTTCAAGCAAAGAACTATCCACAAAATTTTTTCTACTAAATTTATTAGGTTACTATTTTACTAGCTTCATTTCTACCAAGTTGTTCTATAACAACTACGAGAGCAAAACAATGTTGCTTGCCTGATAATACCGGCAAAACAGCCAAATTAGAGAGTGCCTGCATCGATAAAAGATATTTCAAATTTTCTGTCTCCAAAGAATTAAATGGAGTCATAGTAGCAATGCTCAAGAGTAACCCTAGCTGCTCCAAACTTCTTTGCCAATACCTATTGAGAAAACAAGGAATGGGAATTTATTTATATAACTAGAACAAAAGAGAAATCAGTTTTGTACGGGGAATGAATCTTAACAAATTTTGTGTTTATTTGTCATTCTATCCCCTCATTGCATAAATAAATACCAGGACAGGGAGAACCACAAAATTTTCCATGTAAATGAGTATTCTTATTCATCCCATTTATCACAAGTCACAAAAATGGGAACATTATACGTGAAAATCATATCAAATAAAAAAAACAAATCTAATGAAATTGATGATATTACTTCATGGTGGAGGCAATCTCAAATGATGTGGTGTGTACTCCTGCCACTAGATCATGCTCTCATGATAATTTTTGGATAACTGGCTTATAGAAGATTCTGGAACAATATATAGAGATAATTCACATCAGGAAAATTTTATGAGATTTCTTATGACTATGATTCTTGTTAGCTATATGATCTCAAATTTATTTCAAAACTCGTATGTAATTTTGGGTTTTTTAATTCTAGGCTTCCTTAGAAGCTCATTTATGGATTTTTTTAAAAAAATATTATTTAATTTACACATGAGGCATTCCAATCTTTATGAATTGAACTTCTTTAGGAATCTTCAAATCACTTAATTGTAATATATATAAACCAAATCTTTTACCTTGTGTTTGGATTTGGAATTTCAAAATTTCATGGAATTTGAAATGCCTAGAATTTAAATTGTTTTGATTTTAATTTCTTTCGTTTTTCAAATCCTTTGTTTGGATAAATCAATTCAAATTTCTTCAATTTTAAATTCTTTGCTTGGATAAGGCAATTCAATGTCCTCCATATGCAAAATTTCAATTTTATATTTTAAATAGATGAAATTTTAATATTAAACTTTATAGAAAACAATCACAATCTAATTTTGAAATATTAATTAAAAAATATTTTTCAATTTTTAATAATTTAAAAATACAAAATATTGATAATTTTAACTAAGGTTGTTTTGCCTAACCACAACCAATGATGTTTTAAAATCGACATCAACCAAGGCTATTTTTCGGTCAACATCAAATAGGGTTACAAAAGTATCTAATTTATTTTCTCTTAGTAATAAATATTAGTATTTTTTATAATAAGGGAACAAAAAAAGAAGGTTACAACCCAGTGTTAACAAACTCTTCTTACCAGGAGAACTCCAACTCATTTGAAAGTTGAAAGTATATGAAACAAGCCAAGCTCCTAGCCAATTCACCAAAACCACCAATGTAACACCCTGATATATATATCTATATATTATTCGTAATTATGTTTGATGTTTGATTATTGTTGCGTTATTTTCATCCGTAATTATTTTTAAGGAAGTTAATTTAGTTAATAGAGGGGTGAATAGATAAGGATGTAGCTTCTCAAAGAAGCCTCTTGAGAAAGCTTCTCAAAGAAGCCACGAGGAAGCTTCTAGAGGAAGCCTCTTAATGAAGCTTCTAGAGAAAGCTACATGAAGCTGCCTCGGTAAAAACGCTGCTCAGCCTTCATTAACCGTTAGATCTTCTCAAAATTTGGTCTGCAACTTCACCAAACACCTTTCCATGATCTGACCGTTGGGATCTTTGAGAAAATGTCTGGAGTGTGCTAGAAGCTTTTTAATGAAGCTTCTGGAGGAAGCCTCTTAATGAAGCTTCTAGAGAAAACTACATGAAGCTGCCTCGGTAGAAACGCTGCCCAGCCTTTGTTAACCGTTAGATCTTCTCAAAATTTGGTTTGCAACTTCACAAGACACTTTACCATGATTTAACCGTTGGGATCTTTGAGAAACTATTTGGAGTGTGCTAGAAGCTTCCGTTCCCGAGAGCATCTCTTATTTAAGCATTTCAGCCTTTGCTTTCTTGTAGCTTAGGAAAAATGTCATTTCTTCTTCTTTCTTTCTTCCAAATCCATTTCTAAAGTTCCAAGTACTTTCTCCATCACCCACATCCACCATTAGCCACCACAAACCATCATTGTTCTCCATTGAAAACCCACATCGAGAGGAACCCTTCAACCGAAGCAGAATTTCCAACTTGGCTTGCGGTTTCGGTAGAGAACGAAAACCCTAATCTGATCTTTCGTTTTCTTTCGAGGTAACCATGGTTCTATGCTTGTTTCTTGTTAGTTTCATCTTCTCTTTGCATCTTTTCTAACTTTGCAACCGTCATTGCATGTCTTATGCTTCCTTTGAAAAACCTTAGAGAAAGAGACTTTGTAAACATTATCCTTTCATGAAATGCATGTTATTTTCGTAACCTACACTGAACCCCGGTCACATTGGCATGGTCGGAATTTCCAAATTACGTTCCTTTGTAAAACCCGAAATACTCTCAGCTCTTTCATGTAGTGATGTGGGTGTTTGACCCAGAGCACTGTTACTAGCTTTGTTTTCTTAAATCCATACTAAGTCTCCTTCGTTTTGGCATGGTAGAGGCTTGTGTGGAATCGACAAGCAAGGACAAAAAGGAATCTTCAAGTGACGCGACGAGGAATCCGTGGGGTAGCTCAATATAGGTAAGGGGAGTTTATTATAAAATTTACCGATTTAACACCATAGTTAGGGTCAGGGAACCTAGCTATGAGGATATCTGCCTGTCCCTGTTGCATGCTGATTTTTCTTCAAGAAAATTACGTTTTAACTAATGGGGATGCGATATATATATATATATATATATATATATATATATATATATATATATATATATATATATATATATATATATATATATATATATATATATATATATATATATATATATATATATATATATATATATGTATGTATGTATTGTGATGAATGATATTGTTTTGGTTGTTTGAAATGTGTTGTTTGAAGACCGTGCGTGTGGAAATGATATTGTTGTGTTTGTTTGAATTGTTGTTGATGTTGCTATTGAGGATTTTAATTGATATGTGATGATAATGATAATTATGATGATATTTATTTGAGATGATGTTGTTAATAAAGACCATGTCAACATGAATTGTTATTATTGATGAATATGTGAATATGAAATGAGGTTGTTGTTGTTGTTGATAACGTCATCGAGATGAGATGATATTTATGTTGTGAATGACATGGAAATACGATTTGTTGATTGATGTTGGAAATGCATTGGCATGTGCATGTTGTGTATGTTCGTGGGGGGCACTGTGCATTGACCTTTCAAGGTCTTTGGCACTAGCTTTTGGCCACGTTCATACGTTGGATGTTGTGTATGATCGTGGGGGGCACTGTGCACTGACCTTCCAGGGTCTTTGGCACTAGCTTTTGGCCACGATCATACGTCGTATGAAGTGTATGTCATGGGGGGGTAGAGTGCACTGACCTTGTCGGATGGCCTAGACGTGGGTAACTAGCGTGGTTAGAGAATCTAAGCATTCCTGAGGGGATGCTTAGGTGCTTTAATTGGTCCATGGTCTTGGGCACTTACTTTTGGCCATGATCATAGCTCACACGACACAGGAAATAGAGTAACTGTGGCCAAGTGTACTTTGTACTAGGGGGCTGTCACCTGGTAGGGAACACCTTTGGGCTCCCAGGCTGATCACCTATGGGAGGGGGGCTGTTACGTGCACAACCGGGTGGTCTCGACAAACTCAGCACAGTTCCCTAAGTGAGAGTGTCGTGTGGACACGCTTAGGCTATTTCCTGATATTTGGTTGTTGTTGGTACGTACCACATTGCATCTGAGTGTTGAGTTAGGTGCATGCATCATTCTATGCAGTCTTGATTGGGTCCATGGATGGATGATGAGTAATTGTTGGATGTGAATGATGAATATTTGTTGGATATGAGTGTTGAATAATGATTGTTGTGTATGCTTATCACGTTTGCCTATGTTCCTTACTAATTGTGGTTATTTGGAATTGGTATTGGTTCTTTTATAATAAACTCACCCTTGCAATTTTGTATCGTGTGGTTGATACCTGTGATGATCACGAACCTTGTTCGTGGGAGCAGAATGACAGTGGTAGGGTGTAGGGAGTAAGATTCTGGTGAGGAGCCGCCGAGCCGACGTGATGACGTTGGCATTATTTTGGGAGAGAGTTATGTTTTGTAATCAACTCCTCCGTAGTTGGTTTTTAAGTTTTATTTTGTTGAGTTAAAGATGTAAAACTGGAATTTTAATTATATATATATATATATGAACATATTTAATTTTCGTTATGTGTATGACATGTACCGAATTATTGTTTCTCTGTAATTATGCATAATCACTTAAGTAATGGCGTGTTGTTGGATGAATTTATGTTGTGACAAAATCACTTCTATTTTCATAATAAAAAAATTAAGGGAGTTCTTTTTATAAAAATTGAAATTATCGAATATTAGAGTGTGGATACCGTAGCGACGAGGCGGGTCGTTACAACCAAGCTTTCTGCAATTCCCTTGATGTCTATAGGAAAAAACTACAATGTGAAAAGTAGTATTAGAACATTTCTTGAATGTGCCTATCAAACACCATTAATAGAAAAAGGAAAAAAAATTCATAAAGATATGCCAAAATAGTACTCAAAACCATTCGAATGTGTTTTATCAAATGACTCATACCTTAGACATTATTACCTATGGAACCAGTCCCATTCCAATTGAAAATGCCCCTACATAGATCTGATTACAAGCAGTGCCAAAAAGGTGATGGAATTTTAGGTTAAACTGGACTGAGTTTAAAGATTACATAATTAACTACTGAATGACCCCAACAACATCTTTAGAAGTGGCATCCCCAGCACGCCAACAACTGCTAATATTGGTAGCCAATCAACCAATAAGCTCTGATCCTGATCCATGGAATCATAAATCAAAATTTTAGAATTGAGATATTCACACTTAATATTTGGAGGAACAAAATAATTCTAATTAAAATCTTTCCTTGAGAAAGAAAGTATCTCCAGTAATAAAGCAGCCTAAAATGTCCCACTTGTTGAAGCCTGCATGCATAAAGGCACTTGTTATTAGGCATCAAACCTCTTACTCCCCTTACTTTCTTTAGATGGCATTATTAAAAATTAAAATTCTTGAAAAACAAATCTACCGTTAGAATACAAAATTTATCTACTGATCCTCAAATAATTTCCCTTGTGTCAACAAACCTTAAAAGCTTAGGTGTGCGCACTGGTGTAGGGAATCCAATAGTATATGGATCATAACCAATGGTCACATCACCTGGCTTTGGATGACCCCTTTCTTCCTCTTTGAAAATAGTTCCTATATATGGTAAGTTATGTTATGTGAGATAGCAGTACTTTGTAACTTATCATGTGTATATTCTCTATACTAATATTTCTCCTATGTAACTAACTTCATTTAACTCTTATTATATTTTATAGATGTACCTTTAATCACTGAAGCAAGCCAATCAACTCCTTTCTGTAGAATTTCTTTCTTGGGGCCCTCATACATGATGCTGAACTGGCCATGTGTCATCATTTTCTCATATTTCTTAACCCTTTTTGTCACCATTTTAATTATTGATTAGCCTTAATTGTCAAATTAATCATGCAGTTTTATCATTTGGGCCTACTGGATTAATTTTGTGTTTTTAATTTAATTTAAGGAGAATTATAAGCAATTGGGCTTGAATCCTGAATTGGGCTTGGACTTAAAACAAATTTGTAAGCTTTGGGGCTGAGAACTATATAACACCACCAAGGTTCTAGTTTTAGTCTCTCTCTTTTTGGTTTTAGTTCTTTTCATTTTGGGAGAAAGAATAATTTTAGGTTTTGCAATTCCAGTTTTTACTATTCACATAGCAATAAAATTCATTTTCTGCTTCAATCTGCAATTTCATTTTCTACTGATTAATGGAACGCTAAGTCTCCAGCATTGTTTTCTCTTGAGGATCAAGCATAACTCTCTTTGAGGTTTTATTATTACTATTGAATTCTGATATGTTTTTCCTCTTCACCGATTACTCTGTATTTGTTGCTATTAATTCATGCATGCTTAGTGCTAGATTAATTGTCTCTGCACTTAATTTACGTTCATGCTTAATGATCAGTTTCGTTCATGATTAATTGGTGTATGTGTTGCTTAATCACATAATGAATGCCTTATGTTAAATTTCTCTTAGTAATTTAATTTAGGGTTGGATTAAGTGGTTGAACTGATAAAGGATAAATCCTCGTAACCTAGGATAAGAGACTTACTTGTGAATCAAGGGGAAACAACATTTTTTAATTCTGATATTTTCTAATTCAAATTTACTTGCTTTTTAATTTACAAAAACAAATAACCCCCCCCCCCCCCCCAATTTGTTACTGTTTTATTATAATCTGTTATGAACGTTTGGTTAACCATTGCTCGTTGGGAGACGACCTAGGATCACTTCCTAGATACTGCATTTTTAATGTTTATTTGATTCGGGTACGACCTCGATGACTTAGGAGTGCACACTGGTGTAGGGAAACCAATAGTATATGGATCAGAACCGATGGTCACATCACCTGGCTTTGGATGACCCCTTTCTTCCTCTTTGGAAATAGTTCCTATATATGGTAAGTTATGTTATGTGAGATAGTAGTACTTTGTAGCTTATCATGTGTATATTATCTATACTAATATTTCTACTATGTAACTAGCTTCATTTAACTCTTATTATATTTTATAGATGTACCTTTAATCACTGAAGCAAGCCAATCAACTCCTTTTTCCAGAATTTCTTTCTTGGGGCCCCCATACATGATGTTGAACTGGCCATGATGGGAGGATTAATCCCAATCAAGTTCTTTCTACAGAGTATCACCAATTACTATAGATAAACACAAACTTAAAAAGAGACACTTGTTTTGTCACAATGGAAACACTATCATTCGATTCAACGGGAGCAGTACAAACATATGATAAGGAGTTCCATTTAACTTTCTTATGTAAATTGCAGTTATATGAGTCACAAGACAAGTAAGCATTTGCGTTGTCAGAAAGTGATAAGGACTTGGGTAGTGAAGTCAGATGCTGCAGCTGAATGACCAACTGATTCCTGCTTCTCCCTTCTAATTGTAATCTTAGCCCAATTACTGGCCTATAATTATCTCCTTGCCATCAAGGAAAAGGGAATAAAGACTATTATCTAAAATGCAGAGTTTGTAAATAGTAAGATTATTATAGTTGATAATGTCATCCTGGCCATATAACCTATTAGCAACAGAAGGTCAGAACATTATTGAAAATTAAAATCGTGAACTGATATTTCACATTAACTCTATTGGTGTAAAGAGAAAAACAATGCACCATACATATTCAACAAGTATGCGGAGAAACTACTCATGCCTTCTATATATTTTATTATTTATAACAAAAAGAAATAGAAAGGAGAGTAAGGTAAATCACTTTACCCATCTTTTTCCACTCACGTACATTTTATTAGAAACACTGAAAGTGTGAGAAACTTCATCTTATAAGGTGCATATTAAAAGTGCAAGATGGAAAACTTATTGGAATTGTATTTATGTAAAGCATGGGACCCAAGATACTAAATCGTATCCAAATGTTCACTTCATTCTTATGTTAAGGGTCGAGGATTAACTCACTAGGCTACAAGTGTGGTCATGGTAGCTGAAACTTCCAAAATTGATGAAGGTCTTCAATTGGAGGTTTTTTTGTTTCAGTAGCCACAGTTTACATGTAGGTTTAACTAATTTAGTTTCAGATAGAGATTATGATATACTTATGATAGTTTGTCCATTCTCAACCTTTTATTATATATATAAAGAGGAATTAAGTACTCCAAAAGTGATTTTAAAAAAATAAATGTTTCATATTTTTTCAACACATTCTCTTTTATTAGTTGAAAGTTATCGAAGATAACAAAATTTTATGAGTCTCACATCATAACACTTATCTTAAAGGAATTATTTCTCATCCTTTATTTTCTCTTAATCTAGCTGTTAAAAGTAACTCATTACAATAATTAGATTAAGAGGAAATAAAGGATTGAGATTGAGAGAAACTCTCTTCACATCTTTGTAGCTGTTGCGCATTAATGGAAAATTCTATCAGAACAAGATTTACAAATTTCTACCTATGTACTAGACCCCTTTAAGGGATCCACGTGTGCTCCTCTATACACCTTTTGTCTTCAAGTAAATTGCATCTAAATTTCATAATTTGAAGAACATCCTTGCAAGTTACAAAAAGGCCTCCAGCTCATTATGTGTACAAATATTGTATAATATTATTTTATACAAGTAAAAATTAATTAACCATGTTTAACTTAAGGAATAGATATAAATATATGAGGTATTTAAATACGGTTAGAATTCATGGTTTAGATGAGGGAAAATAGGAAAAATAGTAAGACTAAAAGATGGATTTTACTTGTGAGTATTACAGTAACAACATCTAAAGAGAAAGAATAGGTACTAATATTTTTAGTAAAGAAATGTTGGCAGACATAGAATCTTACCTTGAACTCACAGGAAAGTTAGCTTGCAAGGAAGATGAATCAGTTCTTCTAATGTCCCTAGTGGATGGCCCACCAATTGCATTGTTATTAACTGCACTAGTGCAGCTGCAAGCATGATACCTTTGCATTTCCTCCTATTATGACTAGCATACTGCCCTCAAACTCAAACCACTACAAGTAGCAGTAATAACTAAACTGCATCATTAAAAATGTGTTGTGTCATTTCCAACCAAAGCAATTAAGCAAACTAAAAACAAAATCCTAAAAAAGTGACAAAGAAAAAAAAAGACAAATTGAAGAAAGAATAAGAGAAAATGACCTTTAAGCACCAAATCTATGTGTTATTGAACCGTCTTCAACCACTATAAAATATGTAATGAAATCCAAATACCCAAAAACATCAAGCCCACATTTTGTGGACCTTAGATGTATGAGGAAAAGTGGTACTATTCTGGCCTGTAAAACATAAATGGATAAAGAATTAAGAAACAAATCCATATCATGCACCATAAGAATAATTGATCGAGGCCGTACCCGAATCAAATAAACATGAAAATACAGTAACTAGGAAGTGATCCTAGGTCATTTCCCAACGAGCAATGACAAACCAAATGTTCATATAATATACTTGCGCAATAACAGTAACGATTGGAGGGGGGTTTGTTTGTTTGTTTTGTGATTAAAAAGCAGAACAAGTAAACTGGAATATGAAACTACTAATATTAAAAACGGGTTGTGGAGAATTCGTCCCTAACAGTCAATCACTTAATCCAACCCTGTTTCAATTTACTAAGCGAAAATCAACTTAGGGTTGTCAATACGTGATTAGGCACCACATACACCAGTTAGCCCTTCGTCCATTAAGCATGAACGCAAGTTAGGCTCAGAGGCAATTAATTGAACACGAAGCGTGCACTGATTAATGTTCACGTATTTGGGATAACTGGTGAAGGGAAAACTTCCAGGAAACCACATTACAAACGAAACCTCAAAGAGAGTTGGACTTCGTCCTCAAAAGGAAGCAACACCAGAAAAACTAGCCTTCCATAGATTCAAACAGAAAACGCAAATGAAACATGAAGCAGAAACGTAAATGAAAAGAAATGTAAATGAAACAGAAACGTAAATGAGACAGAAACGTAAATGAAAGTAGAAGAAGAAGCAAGAACAAAATTGTAATTAGAAGCAGAAAACGGAAAATTGCATTCTGAACGAAAACAGTAGCCTTAGAACAGAAAAACGTAAAAACCTAAAACAAAAGCTCTGAATAATAAAATAGCATAACATAATAGCCTTGCACGAATCCCAAGGCTGCTATTTAAAAAGAGTCACTCAAAGTCACTAGGCCCTATTACAATACTCTGGCCCAAAACGAAATAAACACTGAACAACATAAAATAAAATTGCGAAATTTCCTAATTAGAAATTAACTAAGGTAAGCGCTGCTTTATTTGCCCTCTTCAAGTCCATAACCAAAATCCGGATTAAGCCCAATGTTTCATTAATTCCTGAAATTAGATTACAAACATCAAATTAGCCAAATGAGCCCAAATAATAAAACTGCCTGATTAATTGACAATTAAGACCAATCTGTAATTAAAATGGTGCAAAAAGGGTTTAGAAAATAGAAGAAAATGATGACACATCAATAATCATTAACTAACATCCAAATTACAGAGTGCAACTCAAAGGCAGTAAGAAAGCTCTAAAAAATAAATTTTAAAAAAATTCAATAGTCTGAGAACCTGCATAAAGATCCCAATTAGCTCAATAATAATAAAAGCATGCTCTCAAAGAAACAATAATATTTAAAAACAAGTACTATTCATGGGAATTTTGACCTAGAACACCCATAATAACTCATTTAACCTAATTGCACAATTTGCCACAATTAAGGTTAGGGCTAACAACAAAGGATAGAAGGCCTGATCCATAATCATAAAGAAACATGTTAATTGTTTGATCAGGGCTTCAATCTCCAAGAACATATGTATGAAATTCACCCAAATAATGCATAAATAAACATAAAGAAAATAAATTAAAACATTTCTAACCCCTACACATTTTCTCTTGAGAAAAGAACCATTCCCAGTGGAAGGTGTATCTTTGACAGGAACCTCTGCATCCAATTTCCCTACATCTTTGTTAACTTGGAATTTGAATCACTGTAAATCTTAGCATCAGGTAGAGTTATTGCTCCATCCAAACTATCAACTTTCTCTGAACAATCTCCACCGTTCTCCTCTAGCAAATCAGCATTTCCCTATCGAAACCCCAAGCCTTGAAAAAAAATCCCCAAATCAGGACTCTAGGTTGCTTCGATGCATCCCTTAGGAAACACGCTTTGCATCAAACTAGAGTTAGTGAATTATGGAGGTGAATAGACTTGCCTAGCATGAAGATCCTTGGTCAGGCGGTGAGGAAGGTCGTCATCGTCGCACTTTGCTTTCTTGCAATTGGTTCAGCGAAAGCCAAGAAGTTTCATGCAAGGTTCATCCTATGAGGGAATGGGATCAAAGTGGAGTTGACCGAAGCGGTTCCAAAGATGATAGAGTTGTGATCTGCTACAAGTGAGTGTACCAGAGGAGTGGCTCCACTAACGGGAACTTGGAACAGTGTCCATGGCCTCCGACCGGACTAAACCCTTATTGCCACTTCTCGAGGAGGACATCAAGTCCCCGTGCACAACGCCATCTGATTCCCTTTCTTTTGCGCTTTCTCCTAATGCTACCAACGTGTGATCCAACATCGCTCTTTCTCCGTGGAGTGGTGGATCAGATTCAAAAAGGGGATGCGGGGCGTGCAACGGACACGAAGGGGTGACATGGAGGGAGGAGAGGGGAAGGGGAGGGATTTGGGTTGAGGTATATGGAGGGAGAGGAATGGACTTGAAGGAATGAAAAGCTGAAAATGAGAAATACTCGAGAAGAAGAACAGACACGAGGAGAAGAGAGGAAAGGAATGGAGTGCGAGAGTGCTTGGAACCACGAGATAATAAAGATCCACTCACAATGGTTTCTTTGTAAAATCGACGATGAGGATCTAATTTCAAGGACGGTTTTAACAAAAACCATCTTTGAAAAGTTGTTTTAAAGACGGTTTTGCAATGACCGTCTTTCAAAAGTTATAATTGTTTACGAAAATGCCACCACTACTTAAACGAGGATAGCTTTTCGATAACCATCTTAAAATAGACATCATACAAAACTTCTTTTCGTAGTGTTGGTTATCTATTTCTTCTTTTTATTTGAATAAATTGTACGCCTTTGCTTGTGATCACTAGGAGGAGGGTTGTCAACGTAGTTGAGATGTTTCTTTTTTAGTGTGAAGCTTTGTATCTATAGCCTTTACGTAAAAAAAATCCTTATTTTTTTAATTAATTTTATTAATTAAAAGCTTATCCAAAGTGACTATTACTTAATCCCTATTTTTAATTAATTTTCTTATCCTCTCTTAACTTATATATCTTTTCAATTTTAATCCTAGGTTTTTTTAACTTCCTAAACTTTATATATTCTAAATCTATATATTTTTCAATTATCATTTAAAATACTCTTTTTTAATCACATATTTATATTTATATTTTTTTAACATTTTTATTCCTTTTCTTTTAAATTTAGAAGACTTTCATGATTATCAAGTTTAAAGTTTATCCAAGGTGATCATCATTAACCTTTCACGACTTTAATAATAATTATTTCGAAAGTGCATCTAATTAAAGTAGTTACTATTTAACCTTTATTTTATAAAATATTTAAGAAAACATTCTTTCAAAGTATTCCATTTAACTTGAAGAGTTAAATGTATTAAGCATCACAAATTCCAAATGTTTTTATTCTTCAATATGTTTTTTGTCCTTACAATTTAGTGTTATTTTATTCTTCGTCCTATAAAAAAAATCAATTCAATCCCTAAAAATTATGTTTGTTTTGTTTTTCATTCATACCATCAATCTACGTTACAAAATTCATGATGTGAAAATCGTAATGGTGATGTCATCATGACACATCTCACTTAATGACATTATCCGGTCACATCAACAAAGAGTGTCACATCTTCATTATTTTACAAGACTAATATCAAAACAACCATAATTTATAGGGACTAGAACCAAATATTGACATATTTATAAGGACAGAAAAAATATAAGTCTCAAATTAATATTGAAATAAAGACTTAAATATTATAATAAGACCTCAAATTAAATATTAAAATTCATAGATTTGATAATGTGATACACTTAACACCATGAAGTTTTTGTAAATTCCTACTATGGAAAATTACTTATCGCCATTGTTATTGTTGGACAAGTGGTCTCAATAACTTAAGAGCGAGGGTTAATTAAGTTTCAAAATTTTCCCACTGACAAATTTTAATCCCCCTTTTAAATGACATATTATAGGCTCAAAATGCAGAAGAAGAAGCGGCAATTAAATTAACCAATGTTCTTTAAACGTGCAAGACAAAATTAGTAGCAATAAAATAAATGAGATAAGGGAAGAGAGAATTGCAAACTCAATTTATACTGGTTCAGCCACTTCCCGTGCCCAAGTCCAATCCTCAAGCAACCCACTTGAGATTTTTCACTATCTCTGTAAATCATTTACAAACTTTGAACACACCTTGGGATCCTTTACCCTTGTGTTCAAGATTCTTAGAATCCGAGAGACAACCAGTCTCTTGATTACAACTGAGTTTAAGAGATGAATAGAAAGATTCCTCTCCTCTAGAGTAGATGATACAAATTGAAGATCCTAGAAGAATTCTAAATAGATTTGCACGTGTTTGGCCATAGTTATTGGGAGAACATTTGACAATTAAGTTCTATTTTTAAAATCTCTCTATCTTTTTTTGTAAGTTAGACACATATCTATAGGCCCATCATGCCATTTCAAAATGGTTTGAATGTGTCTTTTCAACAAGCTTTTCTTCAATTTTCAAATTTTTAATTTCAATTTTTAATTTTCAATTTTCAAACTTTCTGAAAAAAGTTTTTTAAAATAATTTTACTTCTGGTAATCGATTACAATGCTTGGTAATCGATTACCAGTGAAAAAATGTCTTTTTCAGAAAATGTTTAGGAATATTCTAAAACCTTTTTATAATCAATTTAAAACTATGTTGTGAGGCCAAACCTTTCAATCGCTAAGAGTTTTAACAAAGATAGATTAAGACTTAGCTTTCTTCTTTATCTTTGTTTTCTTGGTCTTGATTTAATCTTGAAGCAATCTCTGTTTCCTTAACCTTGAATGTTTCTTGAAGCAATCTTGTTTGATTATACTTTGGCATCATCAAAAACCTGTATTCATACATTCATATTCTCCCCCTTTTTTGATGATGACAACCATTATCAAGTAAATTCTTTTTGGCATCATCAAAACCTGCATAATTCACATTCTCCCCCTTTTTTATGATGAAAACCATTATCAAGTAAATTCTTTTGACATCATCAAAACCTGCATGATTCATATTCTCCCTCTTTTTGATGATGACAACCATATGTAAGTTAGCAGTAAAAAGAATATTTGTTTGTGTAGTTCACTCCCCCTTGATTTTGCAATGATTGCTTATATGAAACAGTTGAAGATTGCATAGATTTCATATAAAAAAAATTGTCTCAATAAAAATAGACAATTCCTCTTACTATCTTATCTTTTATCTATCTTTCCCCCTTTGTCAACATCAAAAAAAAAATCATGAGCAGAGAGAAGAAAAACATTCAGCAAGTTATAATGAATTAAGAGAGTAGAGCATTGCCATTCAAAGTATCATTTCTTGGCCTAATAGATTTAGTCTCATCAAAAGCAAATATGAGAATCAAATGATACCAAAAGGCCTTTATCACATAATTGATAAATACTTAATAAACTATGTTTAAGACCATCAATAAGTGAAACATTTTTTATGGAGGTAGAGGAATTCGTACCTATTTTTCTAACTCCAACAATTTTACCTTTGTTGTTGTCTCCATAGGTCACATGTTCACTATTTTTGGGAGAAATATGAATAAACTTTGATGCATCTCCCGCCATGTGTTTGGAGCAACCGAATCACTATCAATGTATCAACTTTGCTTCAAGGAGTCCATCATTCATAGAATCATATTTTGATTTTGGTACCCAAATTTTCTTGGGTCCTTGAATGTTGGTTTTGACTAAAGATCCTTTTGGAACCCACACCATTTTTCCTATGCTACTATCATTCTTTCTAATATAACATGTTGATGCACTATGACCTTTCTTACCATAGTAAAAGCATGTTAAGAAGGGAGAACTAGTCTTTTGAGTGAAGGCAAAGAAATTTTTATACATCTTTTGTTGATTTTCAAGATTATATCCTAATACAGCCTTATCAAAAACACGTCTTTATTTGCCTAATATAATATCTAAATTATTTTTACCAAGAGTAAATTTGGCAAGTTAAATTTTTAAATCAACAATTTCTTCTTTGAATTTATCACAACATTCACATGAATTAGATGCTTTATTGTTTTCTTGTATTAAGCATTTTGTAGAAGATTGGTTTTTATCTATTGATTTTAAAATTTTAACTTCAGATTTAAGATTTTCTAACTCTACATTTAATTTCAAAATTTCATTTTCTAAACTTGAAATAGTTTTCTTAGAATATGAAACTAATTTGGCAAGTTTGACAGATTCTTTATGCAATTCATTGAATGCATCTTGAAGTTCATCAAAAGAAATAAATAACTCATTGTTAGAAGACATTACCTCTTCTTTGCTTTCATAGTCTTTGGCCATGAGGCCTAGATTTATGATTTCATTTTCTGAATCACTTGATGAATCCATGTCATTATCTTCCCAAGTGATGTATGCTTTCTTTTCTTTCTTATCTTTGAAATTTTTCTTGTCGGGTTTTTTTATTCTTCTTTTAAAGACAGGATAATCAAATCTCAAGTGCCCAGGTTGATTGCATTCATAGCATTTTGGAACTAAGGAGGAATCTTCTCCTTTCTTCTTTGGATTGAAGTTTGATCTCCTTTGTTTCTCATAAATTTATTGAATCTCTTCACAAAGAGACTGAAATCATCATCTTCTAAGTTCTTTTCATTTGAGTCTTCTTTGTCATTTTCCTCATGAATAGAAGAAGATGAGGCTTTGAGCGTTATTCCTTTCTTCTTTTTGTCATTCTCTTCATGTTGATAGAGTCTCATAAGTTCTATTTCATGTTCTTGAAGTTTCCCAAAGAGAGTGGCAAGAGACATGTTGGTGAGATCTTTTGATTCTGCAATTACTGTTACATTTGGTTGTCATTGCCTGCTTAAACATCTCAACACTTTGTTAATGAGATCTTCATTAGGAAATATTTTTCCCAATGATTCAAGATGATTAACTATATGTGTAAATATCCTTTGCATATCTTGTATGGTCTCATTTTGATTCATTCTAAACAGTTCATATTCATGTGTGAAAGTGTTTATTCTAGATATCTTGACATCAGTTGTACCTTCGTGGGTTACTTGTAATGTATCCCACATTTCTTTTGCATTTTTATAATTTGAGACTCTAAAATATTCATCCATGCCTAATGCAGAAGTGATTATATTTTTGGCCTTTAATTGTATTGAACCCTTCTTCTTTCATCTTCATCCCATTGTTCTCTAGGTTTTCTATAGTTGCATTTTCCACTACCATTGTAGGAATGAAGGGACCAAATTCAATGGCTTCCCATATATTTAAATCTATGACTTCTATAAAGATCTGCATTCGGGTTTTCCAATAGTGATAACCCTCACCATTAAAAATAAGAGGCCTATTAATAGAATTTCCCTCAGGAAATGGAAAGTTAGACGAGGCCATAATTATTCTTGAAGTTTATAAACTTTAAACAAGAATCCTACTCTGATACCACTTGTTGGACAAGTGGCCTCAATAACTTAAGAGGGGCGGTTAATTAAGTTTCAAAATTTTACCACTGACAAATTTTAATCCCCCTTTTAAATGACATATGATAGGCTCATAATGCAGAAGAAGAAGCAGCAATTAAATTAACCATTGTTCTTTAAACGTGCAAGACAAAATTAGTTGCAATAAAATAAATGATATAAGGGAAGAGAGAATTGCAAACTCGATTTATACTATTTCAGCCACTTCACGTGCCTACGTCTAGTCCTCAAGCAACCCACTTGAGATTTTCTACTATCTCTGTAAATCTTTTACAGACTTTCAACACACCTTGGGATCCCTCGCCTTTGTGTTCAAGATTCTCACAATCCAAGAGACAACCAGTCTCTTGATTACAACTGAGTTTTAGAGATGAGCAGAAAGATTCCTCTCCTTTAGAGTAGATGATACAAATTAAAGATCCTAGAAGAATTCTGAATAGATTTGCGAATGTTTGGCCAATAGTTGTTGAGAGAGCATTTGACAATTAGGTTCTCTTTTTAAAACCTCTCTATGTTTTTTTTTTAAAGTTAGATACATATATATAGGCCCATCGTGCCTTTTCAAAATGGTTTGAAGAGAAGAGTCTTTTCGAAAAGCTTTTCTGAAATTTTCAAATATCAAATTTCAAATTTCAAATTCAAATTTCAATTTTCAATTTTCAAATTTCAAACTTTCTAAAATAGCTTTTTAAAATAATTTTACTTCTAGTAATCGATTACAATGTTTGGTAATCGATTTCTAGTGAAAAAATGTCTTTTTCAAAAAATGCTAAGAATATTCTAAAACCTTTTTATAATCAAATTAAAAACTATGTTGTGGGGCCAAACCTTTCAATCACTAAGAGTTTCAACGAAGATAACTAAGACTTAGCTTTCTTCTTGATCTTTGTTTTCTTGGTCTTGATTTAATCTTGAAGCAATCTTTGTTTGCTTAACCTTGAATGATCTGTATTCGTACATTCACATTCTCCCCCATTTTTTGATGATGACAATCATTATCAAGTAAATTCTTTTTTACATCATCAAAACCTGTATGATTCACAGTTATTGTTGCCACTAACATACTACACTATTGTAGCAGCCACCACCATCACTACTATTGTTGTTGCCACCATAGTAGTCTCCATCACTACCATGCATTACTATATATTGTCGCTTTCACCATAATTATTATTTCACTATGATCACCACCAACACCACTGTTTTGATTGTTGCTCCCAGCACTATCATCATTGTTGTTATTGTCACTTCCACTATCAATATCATTGCCACCACAATTGCTTGAAGGGTGTGAAAACAGTGAAGGTTAGAGCTTGAAAGAAGACATGAGAGAAAAAGAGTTTGAAGATATAGGGGGTAGAGATTCATATGTGGATAAATTAATATTAAAGAGATTATTTTATTTTCATATGTAATTAAAAACTTAAATATTTTTTGTCCTCGTACATATGTCATTTTTTTATTTGTCAATGTAAAGTATTGTTTGATTTTCGTCATTGTAAGTTAATGATGATGTGGCACCCTATGTTCACGTCACATGATGACATCATCAAGTTATGATGTAGCATGATAATGTCATCAGTCCATTTGTCTTGTCATCACTTTTGTGGCGAAGACTCACAATAAGGATGGAAGACAAACATACATAAGTTGCAAGGCTTAAAATGGAAAAAAAATACAAGGATGAAAAACGAAAATGTGTTAAATTGTAGGGATGAAAAACATATTTAAGCACTTTTTTACAACACAAATTTGAAATGTTAATGTGTTAAACATCTAACACCCAAAACCTTTTATAATATAAAGTATTGAAATTTTGGCACACTTTTTCTCTCAAAATAAGGATATTTTAGAGAAAAAAATTGATTATTTTATTTATTTATTATTTAATAAATCTTATTAATTAGGAAACATTTAAGAGAAATTTATTTTTAAATGCACATTTATGTTAAGAATTTGGGAAGGAGAATGGGTTTTAATGGCATCATTAACAAGTATTTAAATTCATGTAGTCATTAATTGAGTTTTAAAAATAAAAATATCATTTAAAAAAAAAGGAACTAATGATTGATTTATTTGAGATTATAATTTGAGATGTACACTATTACAAAAAGGGCTTTCTAGATTGGTTTTGTGGGGCTTTTTATGTAACACCCTAAGGGATATTACCCTTAGCTTTACATTTTAGTCATCAAATACGGATAATAAAAACATATATGATTTCATTACTCAAGAATTTCTAAGTATTTCCCAACATATCAAAGGACATTTCCCAACATCCGGAACCCTATACCAAAATAATAGCTACATATTCAAGTATTTCACAAGTAATAAGCTAAAAGTCACTTATACTCAAAACATAGCATCTTCATGACCAAGAGTCCTCGTTCTCTATATCCTGCTCAATCTAGAACATTGAAACTAAACTAATGAGACAAGATCTCATTGAGTGTTAAACATGCAACAATATACCTGTGTGACTCATGGATGCATCATAAGGTATAACTTCAATTCAACATTTGCTAAACCCTAAGCATAACCTTAAACTTCCACCTTTTCTTGATTTACATTATTTCTTTTTGTCTTTTTTGTCCTATGGCAAGTATTGAGCTCAAACTTTCAAGCAGCATCCCCCTTGATCTTATGCCATGATTGCTTATTTATAGCTCCATTCGGATTTGCTTTGCCTTAAAGGATAGGAAGTGATAGAAACCTGCCTATCATTTAAAGTAAAATGTTTGACCTACTTGTATCCCTCTTCGATCTGAGGGGCCATAGTTTTTAATTTTTTTTTTTTCACAAGTATACACACATAGGCTTCATTCCTTGTTGACATAATCATATTAAATCTCCCACATTTATCATTAACATTTACTACACATATAATGGCTACTAGCAATTTAATTAATTCACTCATGCAAAAGATAAGAAAAACAAGTTAACCTTCTTAGTTCCGTGGGTCCCAAGCCTAGCAAGGAACCCTACATGCATGAAACTCAATGAAGGGCACTTCATAATTCATTAAGACATGTTTTAACCCCTCCCTGTTAATTATGGAAGTATGAAAGGAGTTAAGAAACTTGAAAATGCAAAGGAAGGTGACAAATTGACAAAACTACACAACCAAGATATATAACGACCAGCCTGTGGTCAACACCATTGGCATGGCATGCTCTAGGAAGACTCAAATTTAAAGTCAAAACCTACCATGACCTACCTGTGGTAGACGCCATAGTCATGGCATGCCCAGGCACGAATTTGAACAGAGTTTTTGCAAATTGGAAGGCCATCAATGGTGTACCCACCAATCCTATCCTCATTCAATGATCCTAAACAAGTACAAAGCATTTAGAACTACCAAAACTTAGTGGGCTTCATGCATAATTTCTTACAAGGCTCTTAAAGCTAAAATCCTGGAGGGTTAGGGTTCAAAACCAAAACCCATTCATGGCTACCACAAATCCCATGAAACTCTGAAAGATTAAGGGAGGAAGATGATAATCAAAGACACTCGCCTCAAGTGGTTGGAAACAATTGTTAGAGATAGAGGGAGCAACATGAGGAAGCTTGAAGAAGTTTTGTCTTTTTACATGCCCAACTCTTTGAGTGGCATTTGTATTGATTGTTGCATCTTAGTCTCTATCTTTTCATGTGTACATCATGCATCATCATGTAGAAGTAAGAAGATTGTTTCTAAATTTAGAAACTTCTTCAATGCATAAAACTTTCTGTTTTAATCGATTACAAGGCTGATTGTAATCGATTACAAGTGATTATAGCTTGTAGAGAGATTCTAGTTTTGGTTTAATCGATTACCAGTTAATCAGAATTGATTACATAGTTCAGTTGAAACAATGAGTGGTTTTTCATGAGTCTCTACTTTAATCAATTACCAGGTGATCATAAATGATTAATTCTCTCTTTAAAGTGTTCCCAAAAGTGATCAAGAACACTTTAATCAATTACATCAAGAATCTAATCAATTACATTATTCTTGAAAGTTTTCCAGATGTTGGGAAGAACACTGTAATCGATTGAAATGAAAATATAGTCGATTACATTGGCTATTTAATCAATTACAGGCGGTTATAACTGTACTCTCACTTTTATGAAGAAGAAAGAAAAGAAGAATAAGTGTTTAGAATAAGTGTGACTCACAACTTCTTGACTTTGATTTTTTGAAGCTCTCATGGTAAAAAGTGAGTTGTGAATTTCTCTCGAGTTCAAGAAAACACTCATCCACTCAAACAAAGGTTCTTGCATGTCATTGATCAGGTTGTTTTTCTCCTTGACTTTTTTTTGTGTGTGTTTTACATTATTGGTAGTATATGCATGAATTTCTGAAGGCATGCTAGATTATGTTTTTCTAGTTTGGGCTAAGTGTAGGTTTATCTTAGGTTCTTATTGACAAAGGACCACGGGGTTGGGTACCTTAGTCTCTTTTTCTGGGGTAGGAACTAAGTATAAAAATATAATTCTAGTCTTGATCTATTTACTTAAGGTTAAAGAAAATATCTTTTTGAGAAAGAACTTTAACAACGAATTTTGTGTTAAGGGTGATTGATTAAATATTGGTTTATCAAAATCTTGTGATATGATCCTCGGAAAAGGATTTTTTTTTTAATTTTGGTTTTTTAAGTTTGATTTGATTTTGAAACCAATTCACCCCCTCCCCTTCCTCTTGATTTGTGAGTTCCATCATCTTTTTCAAAAGTTGGATGCAATGGGTCTCTCTCTTCCTTCTCTTTCCTTTACTTTCCTTCTACTTCAATCTTCTCCCCTTTCCACTTTTTCTTTTCAGCTAAAGGTGTGTGTGTTTGTGTTTGAGAGTTAGGGAGGTGTATATAATAAGGGTTGGGTTATGGACTTCACCTTTCTTGTGGTCCCTTTTTGGGCCTCAACTCTCCTTTTAGCCTATTCACGACCCAAAACTTATTTTGCACCTAAAATTATCATATTAAAACCAATTTCTTCAACCATATATACAAACGCATATGTTTTAACGTTTCATTATTTTTAATAGTAGCCTAATCTTGACTCATGACTCATTAACGCGGAAAGATTTACTTTTAATCTTTTTAAAACTCTTGAATTAGTTTAACTAATGAAAATATATATACATTTTTCATAAATTCAAGCATGCCACATAACATCACACATAAAAGGTTCCTTATTCATGAAATATATAGGTACTTGCACCCTAAGGTATTATATCATCAAAACATCATAAACAAATCTCCAACCACAACACAAAGGGTCCCATTAAGGGAATAAATACAACATATGTCCATGAAAACATTTAAACCCTAAGCTGGTCCCCACTAAGATAAAACATGAATAAAAATCAAGGGTTGGATCTCACCCCTATGTCCACTATCAAGTCCATGTTAATCATAAGTGACATGCTCCTCAAAAACTACATCAAAATATGCTCCCATATCAAAGATATGATCATCACAGTTCAACAAAAAATGCAATGGTAAATTCATTTTAAAAGAAACATCATATAATTGAAACAACATAAGATCACTGTGTTAAAAGAGATATATAAATCTTGTTGAAACAACATAAGATCATATAATTGTGCTGAATTTTATTTTTCTTGTTTCTTTGTCTAACTCATTTGTTCATGAGTGTATGAAATTCTTTTAGCCTATTAGTTGATTTGAGTCAAATCTTTCATGTTAATTAGTCCTTAACATGTTCATGCGAAATTCTTAGAGAGTATTTGATTGTGAACCTTTTCTTGAACTTTTAGGTTTCCTTATGATTGTGTCTATTGTGAATTTGAGTTTTGGTGATTGAATTGCTGGCTGAAATGTTGATCCTAAGTGAATATTGAACTCCTAAAACTGTGGCAAACAATCCTAGTGAGTTCAACATACATAGGAAGGTTGAAAGTAAGCCCAAGGCAATCAATATACCATGCTTAAAGAAACAAATCGCTGGTGCTGGCAGCTTGGACATACAAACTTGTAAAAATTACTGAGAATTGGTTACTTCGAATTTTGAGCTGAAAATTTTACTGAATTTTATAGACATCTGGAAAAAAGTTATAAAAAAAGAAACAAGTGATTTGGATAAAAGGAAAAAATACGAAAAATCACACAATTTGGCAGGAAAATCAGTATCCAGAAAAAAAAAGGTGAAAGGGAAGTGTGCTTGTTGTTTTGGCTCAAAATTTATTCTATAATTGGAAATTTCAATTGAAAATTAGTGAGAAGACAAGTGACAAAGCTAGAGGTTTGTTGAGTTTTTTTTTCAGTTTTTTTTTTACTCTACTCTAGAGCCATTCTAAATTTCTCTTTGAGTCCTAGCTTGCTTCTATGTCCTTTTCATTGCTTTAATTGTTGAATAATCCTTGAAAAATTGTCTTGTTAAAACTCCATTGGTTTACCTTTCATTTCATTTTTTTTTTTGGTCTTTGGTTATTTCTTGTCTCTTTGTTTCCTTGTTTGTGGGTTGTCATATAGGGAATTGGAAGGAGGATTGGTGCCATCGCTTGAAGAATTTGAGTCAAGAAGCAAGGGGCCAACCACCTTAAGAGCTATTGGACTAAGAAGCACTCCAAATTGAGTGAATCACCAAAGAGAGAACAACCACCAAAATTGAGGACCGTTTTGTAATTTTGTAATTTGCAATTTACTTACCTTCATTGCTTTCAAGTTTTGTAACAAAAAGGCCTTTCATTGGAAGTGTGTTGGAAGCCTCCAACAGGTTACCAAACTTCCATTTGTGTGTAATAATTTTAGGCAATTTTTCCTTAGGATAGTGAGTGTTTTGTTGGGAACCTTGAATGTGGTCATCCAAACACTCTTAGGATTCGCCTAGTTTACATTTCTTGCTTACTTTCATAGCTTATTTCCTTTACCTTCCATTGTCAAACATCCTAGATAGCTTTCCTTTTACCAATTAGTTTTTTACCTTATCTTTCACACCTCTTTTAGTGTTTAATTGGCTAGTTTCAACCATAGTTTCTTTTACCTTTTGTTTTCAAACCTCCAACAAGAAAGAACCACAACTTAGGAACCAACATGAGTCATCATTCATCTAGTGTTAATGGCAAGGGTACTAGTCATAAAGACCCTTTATCTAGAATCTTAGATGAGTTAAGTTCCCTCAAGTTATGGAAAGAAAAACAAGAGAGAAAAGAAAAAGGAAAAAAAAGAGTGGAAGAAATAAGTCAAGATGAAAGAAAGAAAATAAGAGAGGAAGAAAGAAGAAAAATAATGAAAGAAATGAAAAGAGAAAAACATGCCTCCTATAGTAGTCATAACTCTTGCAAAAGCCTAAGTGAAGAACTTCGTGACTATTACGAAGGAAGGCATAGGTCACATCTTAGACCTCACTCCCATAGAAGAGAAAAGGAAAGAAAGCCTCAAGAGGCTAACATTAAACTCTCATACTTCGATGGGAAGACAATGTAGAGGCTAACTTAGATTGGGAAATAAGGGTAGAGCAACAACTTAAAAAGAAGTCTACTTCAAAATCTTATGGCTCTCACTCTTATCGAAAGAAAGACCAAGGTCAAGGCATCTTAGGGGTGACACCTTCTAAGCCCAAAGATGATAAGGGGAAGACAATAGAAAAGCAAGCCCCTAAGGTTAGTATGCAAGAGAAAACTAGCTCTATAAAGTGCTTTAAATGTCTTGGAAGAGGACACATTACTTCTCAATGCCCCACCACAAAAACCATGATTATGAGGGACCAAGACATTTATAGTAGCCAAGATGAGGCTACTACTTCACCTTCCTCTAGTGAAAGTGAAGAAGCAAAAGGGGAAGAATCTAGTGAAGAAATCTACCCCCAAGAAGAAGGACAACCATTAGTGGTTAAAGAGAAGTGTAAGGAGGTAAGTGTCTCCTCCAAGAGTTTAGCTAAGAAGGAAAGTCATTTTACAATAAAGACAAACATTAAAGAAACTTTCCCTTTTAGACAACCTTCACATTTTCTCTTTTGTAAAAAGGCACTTGCTAGCATTGCCACACCTCTTAGGCTTGAGTTTATTCCTCAAGTAAAGAAGTTGTTGGATGAGGGTTTGGTTCGCAAGAGCTTAAATCCTTGTGCTTTGTTGGTGCCCAAAATAGGTATTATTACGCACCAAGTTCCTAAAATAGCTGGTATGATGAATGTTTTGAGTGGTGCAACCCTCTTTTGTAAAATCACTCGTACACCTAACATCTTCATGGTGGGTGTACATAGGGACCCATTAGGTAGGTTTGTTCTTATTTTTAGTTTCAATACAAACTTAGGTACTCATATGGGACACCTTAGGTTTGTCATACTTTTTGGTAGGAATAATCAATATGAAAATACAGAAAAAGGTATGTTTTATTGCGTTACTTTTCTTAATTTTTCAAATAGTGATCAAGGGGTTCCCATGAACCCTAAGAGAATAAAGGTCATTCCTGATTGGCCCACTCCACCAAGTATAAGAAAAATTTGGGGCTTCCATGACTTAACAAACTTTTACAAAAGGTTTGTCCCATATTTTTCTATACTTGTAGCACCACTCATTGAGTTGGTGAGAAACCATGTTCTTTCATGGGAAGATGCTCAGGAAATGGGTTTTCAGACCTCACCTTACTTCAACATACCAAACACCACTAATACATATGTTTTTGTTCTTTTTACAGGTGTTGAGAGAAGGAGCCCAGAGTATGAAGAACCTCGGGATTTGAGGTCAAATCCTTTCCAAGGTGGAGGGAATGATGCAATCCTATCCCGCAAGGGCATTGGGTAGAAGACTCCAAGTAGATTGGGCTAGAGATCCAAGGGAAGGCCCTAAGGTTCTCATGAGCCTTAGGGTAGATTTCGAGCCCATGGGCTAAGCATGACCCGCTTATCTTTGTAAATATTAGAATAGGTTTTTTCTTCGTTTGGGCCTTGTATTTTGGCCATTCTAATAGTATAGGGTTTTAGCCTTGTATTTCGGGGCATTTTGAGTAGTCTTTGTAGTAAGGACTTTTTTTTTGTATTTTCATGTTTTTTTTGTCATGGGGGTGAGCTTAGCTATTATAGGGGGTGTGTAGCTAAGCTCTAGCTTCTCATCTCAAGGAGGTGAGCTTAGCTATTAGAGAGGTATGTGTAGCTAAGCTCTAGCTTCTTTAGGAATCTTCTTAAAGAAGCTTCTCAAGGAGGTGAGCTTAGTTATGAGAGGGGTGTGTGTAGCTAAGCTCTAGCTTCTCAAGGAAGTTTTCTCAAAAAGCTTCTCAAGGAAGTTTTCTCAAGAAAGCTTCTCAAGGAAGCTACCTAGTCTATAAATAGAAGCATGTGTAACACTTGTGGTAACTTTGATGAATGAGAGTCTTGTGAGACACAACTCAAAGTTCAACTTCTCTCCCTTTTTCTTCCTTCAATTTCGTGCTCCCCCCTCTCTCTTTCTCTCCCTCTTTCTTTTCCTCCATTGAAGCATCCTTCCAAGCTTCTTATCCAAGGCTCATCTTGGTGGTGAAGCTCTTTTTTCCATGGCTTATTCCTTAATGGATGGCGCCTCCTCTCACCTCTTCTCCTTTGTCTTCCGCTGCATCTCCATGGTGAAAAATCACCATTGAAGGACCTCATTGAAGCTCAAAGATCCAGCCTCCATAGAAGCTCCACAAGCTAGCTTCCATCAATTATTTGTTTCCTTTATTATTCTTTGAATCAAGAAACATACTCTATTGTAATATTTCTATATAAGCAATACTTTTACTGCTTGAATAAAAATAAGAAAGTCTTCCCTATTACTTTCTATTGTATCAACAGCTCTAGGTTTACCAATCTAGGGTTTTTCTCTCTCTTCCCTAATGATGGCATGCCCAGATGGCAGCACCAATGACTTAGCTACCATAGGTTTCTCCAACTCATTCAAGTCAATGTTCAGTGCCTCAATGGGAAGAACTGCACAAAACGGTCACAAACTATTCGACTAATTTTGGATGGCAAAGGAAACTTGGGTTCCTTACGGGGGACATGCCTAAACATGCAGAAGGGGATTCAAAATTAAGGCCATGAAAATCCGAAAACTCCGTGATCATTGTTTGGTTAATCAATTCTATAGAACCAGCGATTGGAAAGCCTTTTATGTTCTTGCCCACAACAAAAGAAGTTTGTGATGTTGTGAAAGACACATACTCTGATATTCAAAATTCTTCTCAGATTTTTGGCCTGAAATCAAGACTGTGGCATGCAAAACAGGGTGATAGGGACGTGACTACCTACTATAATGAAATGATAACTTTATGGCAAGAATTAGACATTTTCTATAAAGACAACTGGAAGTGCAGTGAGGACAATATTCAATTTGTTAAAAGGCAAGAAAATGATGGTGTATTCATGTTCTTGGCTGGGCTCAACAAAGAACTTGATGAAGTACAGGGCAGAATTCTAGGTAAATTTCCTTTGTCTATGATTTGTGAAGCTTTCCCAGAAATAAGGAGAGAAGAAACACGACAAAGAGTCATGTTGAACAAGCCAACCCTTGTTTTAGAAGTAGAAGGTTTTGCCCTTGCTGCAAAGAACCTAAATGAAGAAGGGAAGAGAGATTAAATAAATCTAATAGACCATGGTGCAATCATTGCAAGTGCCCATGGCATACATGCAAAACTTGTTGGAAGATTCATGGGAAGCCTCCAAACTGGAGAAAGAAAGGAGGAAGTGATGGACTTGCACTTCAAGCTAGTACGTCTGACCAAGAGAAGCAATCTCCCTCAACTCCACTTCCTTTGACTAAGGAACAATTACACCAATTGTACAAACTTCTTGAGTCTTAAACCTCTTCTTGCTCTATAGCTCAAAAGGGTAACTTTTTAACATCTTCTTTCCTTAGTGTCAATTCCAATTATACTTGGATTGTTCACTCCAGTGCTTCCGATCATATGACGGGAGAGTCTAGTTTCTTTGCTTCATATAGTCCTTTTGCAGGTAACCAAAAAATTAAGATTGCAGATGGCTCTTTTCCAGCCATTGCAGGAAAAGGTTGTGTTGTCATATCCCCAACACTCATTCTCCAAAATGTCTTGCATGTTCCTAACTTATCTTGTAACCTATTGTCTGTGAGTAAATTAGTTCAAGAAAAAAATTTCAAGCTAATTTCTTTTGTTTTCATTGTGTATTTAAGGATTTGAACTTAGGGAGGACAATTGGCAGTGCTAAGGAGAGTGGAGGACTCTACCTTTTTGAAAATGTATGTGGATCAAGACAACAATCACACTCAATGAGTTCCTGTTTTGAATATATTTTCGTTTCAAATAATAATAAGGATATCATGTTATGGCATTTTCGATTAGGCCACAAAAATTTTAGATATTTAAACATCTTTTTCCCAAGTTGTTTGTTAATAAAGACCTTTCAATGCTTCATTGCGAAATCTGAGAATTTGCAAAGCATCATCATACTTTTTTTCCTGTGCAATATTATAATCCATCAAAACCATTTGCTATTATTCATAGTGATGTTTGGGGTCCAAATAAAATAAGGACACTTTCCAACAAAAAATGGTTCATCACTTTTATAGATGACCACACTAGACTTTGTTGGGTGTACATATTAAAAGAAAAATCTGAAGCTAAACAAGATGTCAGAAATTTCCTTAAAATGGTGCAAAGTCAATTTCAAACTAATATACAAGTCTTTAGAAGTGATAATGGGATGGAATATTTTAACACAACCCTAGGAAATTTTTTTCTTGAAAATGGGATTGTCAATCATAGTTCTTGTGTTAATACACCCCCAACAAAATGGGATTGCAGAGAGAAAAAATAAACACCTTTTAGAGGTGGCTAGGGCTTTACTCTTTTCTACTAAAGTTCCCAAATATCTATGGGGTGAGGCTGTTTTGACTGCTGCATATTTAATTAACCGCATGACTTCCAAAGCTTTACAATTTCAAACTCCTTTGCATGTTTTTAAAGAGTATTTCCTATGGCACGCGTTTCAGCTGATTTACCATTAAAAATATTTGGTTGTAATGCTTTTGTTCATGAACATAAGCAGATCAGAAAACTTGACCCACGTGCTATAAAGTGTTTTCATTGGTTACTCTCCAACCCAAAAACGATATAAATGTTTTTATCCAAAATCAAAAATATTTTTTGTAAGTATGGATGTTACTTTCTTTGAGAACCAACCTTTTAATGACATTCATCTTCAGGAGGAAGATCAAAGGAAGATTATAATGTCCTTATTTCACGAGATTCTGAAACTTGCATTGTTGCACCGAAACAAAAAAGCCAAGATTCATTAGTTGAACCCACTCTCATAATGAGTGAGGTCCTTGTTGAATCCAAGGCTACATATTCAAAGCAAAATAATAACAAACAATCTTTGGATACTAGGAATAAATAAGAATTAACCTTAATGCCACAACATGATAATTCTTGTAAGGAAATAGCAAACAGACTCATTGATTGTGACCGAATTTGGAAAAGAAAGGTTTACATGAGGAGAAACAAGGAAGTTGAATATGCGCAAACTCTCCTGTTGGACAAGTGGCCTCAGATATCTTAAGAAAGGGGGTTGAATTAAGATATTACAACTTATTTCCCCAATTAAAAATTCTATTTAACTTTCTTTTCAAGTTATAAATTCCCTTAATAATGAATTTCTTAAATATTGATTCAAATAGAACAATTTGAATATGAATATAAAACAATAATAAATAAAGGAGTTTAAGGGAAGAGAAAATGCAAACTCAGATTTATACTGGTTCGGCCACACCCTTGTGCCTACGTCCAGTCCCCAAGCAACCTGCTTGAGAGTTCCACTATCTTGTAAATTCCTTTTACAAGTTCTAAACACACAAGGACAACCCTTCCTTTGTGTTTAGAATTCTTTCACAACAAGAGACCCTCGGTCTCTTAATCCCTTTTCAAAATGAGGAAGAAGAATAGAAGAAATCTCTCTTAAAAGAGATAGATTGAACAATTTGAGCACTCAAATAATTCCTTATTGAATCACAAGTAATTTGGCCAAGGAATTTGTAAGAGGATAAAATGATTTCTCTTTATAAGAGGATAAGACCTATTTGTTCTGAAAAACTCTTGTCAAATTCGTGTCTCAAGTCACATATATATAGGCCTATGATAGCCATTCAAGAACCACACAAAAAGATGTGACTGTTGAGAATGTTTTCTGAAAAACTCTTCTGGTAATCGATTACAGTATGTGTGTAATCGATTACAAGCTTTAAAATTTGAATTAAAACGTTCAGAAATTGCTGGTAATCGATTACTATATATGTGTAATCGATTACACAGTGCAAACTTTGAATTCAAATTTTAATAGCTGTTGTAAATCAGTTTTGGCCACTGGTAATCGATTACATCCTCTGGTAATCGATTACCAAAGAGTAAATTTGTTGAAAAAGACTTTTTAACTTAAAATTCTTGGCCAAACCTTTTGCTACTTCAATTGGAATTCCCTTCCTATTTAATATACCCTTTCTAAGACTCTAGAGACTGTCTTGATCATCCATCTTCAATATCTTGAATTTCTTTGTCTTGAATAAAGCTTTGAGACTTTGAGACGCATGTGAAACTTTGGCATCATCAAAACATTCAGCTTGATCCTTTGTCTACAATCTCCCCCTTTTTTATGATGACAATCCCTGAAATCAAGACAAGCTATATACAAGATGATAGCACGTTCACACAACCCTTACTCCCCCTATCTTTTGGCATGTATGCCTAACTTTACTTAATGATAAATTTCTAATTGATAATTGATTTCTAACCCAAGTTCTTCTCTCAAGTTCTCTCCCCCTTTGGCAACATCAAAAAGAACTAAGCAACATAATCAATATCCAAATAGAGCCAATCAATAAACCAAAATAAATCCAGACATTGTCATAACCAACCAAATCAAAGTCAAGAAATATAATATAAGTGCAAGATTACGATAACTAAGCAATAATAAGCCAAATACACGGCGATAAACCAAAGTACTAATAATACTTAGTCATAATACTTAAGCTAAGACGATGATGGAGGCGGTGGTGGTGGATCAAAGCAAGTACGGATGAAGGAGACATCTTCTTCAACTTTGGTGATCCTTGATTCCATGGCATCGAGTCGCATGTCGACTTGCAATTCCATGGCATCAAACTTGTCACCAACAAAAGTCTGAAGTCCATCAAACTTGTCCATAAGCCTTCGAAGAAGAGTGGAATTATCTTCAACTGGTAGGTTGCCTTCTTCATCAGTGGGTTGAGCGCCCTTTTTCACCCAAGAGCCATCATGCTCTTTGCGGTAACCAAAAGAAGCAATCACAGCAGCACCAATTAAAAAAGATCTCTTGATTGGAACATAAGGTTCAGAATCAAGAGGAATTTGAAAATGGCGGAAAAAGAGTGTGACAAGATGTGGATATGGCAAAGGTGCATTTAATCGCAATGCCTTATGCATGCGATATCTTACAAGATGTGCCCAGTCAAGTTGATGGCCGGTATGAAAGGCCCACATGATAACAAGATCTTCCTCAGAAACTTGGGCAAGATTGGAAGATCGTGGAAGCAAAATCCACACAATCAGATAATGTAGGATGCGGCTTTCAAAAGCCAATGAACCGGCAAGAAGGCATCATGTGCAGAAAAATCAAACTTCCAATCGTCATTCAGTGTACCTTCAAATGGTACACCGTCACTTGACAATTGGGTTAAGTCATGGAAAAGGGATTGGTCAATGACCATTTTTATCCCAAAAACCTCAGAAATTAAAGTGTTGTCCTGAATTTCAAGATTACAATAAAAGGCTTTAACCAATTCAGGATAAACAGGCAATTGTAATGACATGAAAGGTGTCATACCCTAATTTCTTCTAGGGATTATTATTTGATGAAATACAACCTTTGATTGGCCGCTTCGAGATACTTGGCACCCTTTGTTGCACAATATGTGAAGTCCTGAGACGTGACGAAAATCAAAAGGAAGCAGGCTTACGCGATCCGTGAAAATTCCGTAATGTGACGGAAATCGAAAGGAGGTGTTTTTCGCAATCCGTGAGATTTCGTAACTTCTTCGAAAGCTAAAAAAGAGTAAATACATAATCCGTGAAGATTCGTAACCTTGCGGAAGGAAAATAAGTATCGTTACGAAATTCATAAAGTTTCGTAACGTTACGGAAAAAGAATTACCAAAAAAAGGTAAAAGGGGGTGTATTTAGTAAAATGGGGGTGCAAATAGTAATTTTCGAATCTGGGCCCTTCTAGAGGTTTCTGGGCAATTTCATGCTTAAGGTCGAAGCAACTTAGCTCGCCTGGACGAGCTAGGTGGCCACCACACCCCCCATTTTGTTGAAAAATGGGATTCCGAGGCTTCCGGGACACCCGTAATGCTTCCGTAAAATTCTCATAACCCTAAATAAGAATATTTAACTTAATACGGGTGAGAGGGAAGAGAAAAAATGAAGAAGATCAAGTCCTATATGCTTCTGTAAGGCTTTCGTAACTTTCCCGTAAATTACGAAAGAAGGGGGGTGAACTTATCAAAATTGGGGGGTGCAAGTAGCAATTTCGAAATTTTGAAATTTTGAAAATTTGAATTGGGCCTTCCAGAATGTTTTTTTGGAGCTGGGTTGCTTCTACGCCTGGGCGGCAACCTCCTCCCCCTTTTTCCTATAAATAGGCTGAAGGGGGCTGTTCTAAGGATCCACAATGCCCTTGGTGAGGTATTTCAGCTGTTTTGGTTGAAAAAAATTGTTTCCGTGAAGAAAATCCAAGCCGAGGCGCTTCCGTAACGTTTCCGTGAGTAATTACGCGAAGATTCTCGACCGTTCTTCAGCATTCACCATTCGTTCTTCGTTTTCTTCAGTCTTCAACGGGTAAGTACCTCAAACCGAGCTTTTCAATTCATTCTATGTACCCGTGGTGGTCCACATTTTGTTTCATGTATTTTTATTCTCATTTTCATTCGCTTTCTATACCCCTTTGACGTGCTTCAGTCATTTATTTAAGTTGTTTCTCGCCTAATCTAAAAATAAAATAAATTTCCACCGATCATTTGAATTGTATCATCCGTTAATTTCTGTTAAAAAGAATTCGATTGTTCGGTCGTGCCGTAACCACGTTGGAAATCAAAAAGAGGTAAAATAATAATATAATAATCAAAAAATACCTTTTAGTAAAATAAAGCGAAAAATCAATCGGACGTTTTCTCTTTGGGATTTCTCATTCTTAATTGAATTGACTAATAACTAAAGTGAAACTAAGGCTAAAATCAACTCGCCTAGTCAAGCTCGTCCACAAAAAATACGGTTTTGAAAGTTTATCATTTTAGTTTCTTACCAAGTAAAATGGATCATTTTTAAGGTCCAACGCCTTAAAATGATCACCTTTCAAGTAAAAAGAATCACTTGATTCACGCATAAGGAAGAACTACGTAGGTCTGATTTCCTCTTTGATGGAGGGTACGTAGGAGCAAGAGCCCCGCTTTTTTCGACCTCAAAAAATAAAAAAGAAATAAAGTTAAGGTAACACAATTTCCACAATTCTAAAAAATAGGCTGTTGTCCTTTGAGACAAACGTGAGAGGTGCTAATACCTTCCTCAAGCGTAAATACAACTCTCAAACTTAGAATTTTCATTTTGACTGGTTTCCTTCGGTTTTTTCGACGTTTTCCACAAATAAATGTTGGTGGCGACTCCACGCATCTTTCCTCCTTTGGAAAGCGCACCCGTGAGCCTCGCCTCGCTTGCCCGCAAAAGGGCATGTTGCGACAGTTGGCGTCTCCACTGGGGACTATTTTTGTGAGTTAGGCCTATTTTAAGGAATTGTGGATTTGTGAAACTTCGTGTGTGCATTTGTTGAACTGTGTAAAATGTAAATAATTGTTGTCTATTTTGCATTCTTTACACTGCATTCTAAGCACCCACGGGTTTGAGTAAAAAAGGGGCCCTATACCCGGGTTCATGGGAATTTAAGGAGTGGAGGTGAATATATCATCATGCTAGGTCTCCGACTTGCTTGATAATAGTGAAACCTCGTCTAAAGCTTTCTCTCTTTATAATGTGTTGTCGCTGGTATTCCATACCGCCACAATATTATTATCTTGAGTGATGATACCTCTAGAAAACAGCCGTGTGAGTTATGAATTGTTGGGGAGTAGTTATTAGAGACCCCTAGATATTATCCTATAGGTTCCCAAATAGGGGCAAAAAGCAAACACGCTCCGTGCCATTGGTTCTCATGCATTTTTGGTAAATAGCACTAGTTTATAGTTTTGCTAGTGATGTTTGGTTTCTTTAGAGTAATACGTAACCTTTTTAATACTACGTTGAAGCGCCATCATGCCCAAAACGTAGCATTAAAGTTTGATCTCTGCAGTCTCGTATGTGCGAATTACCCCTTTGTGTTGTTTTCTTTCCGTTTCATGCATGCGCATCTGCATCATACCGTCACACATGCGTTGTATGTGGGTCTCGTCTTTTGTCATGGGAAGCCGGAAGATCCATATCGTCTTCTTAACTGCACACATGGGGCACTGCGCCCCCCAAATGCGCAATAAGGAGAGATAATTTTCCGGGCTCTCGTATCCGTAAATGCATTCATATCATGCACCGCATAAACATCTCTTTAGCATCATAATGAACATATCGTTCCTGCATTTGTCCGTTATCACATTCCCATTTTGCATGAGTCATTGCATCATCATGCATATGCGTTCAACATACTTTTTGTTCTACATGTTTGCTCATACATGATCCTTGTATTTTCCTCTACAAAACAAAAACAAAAAAAAAAGGGAAGCATGAAAATTCATGATGCATTCTTAGTTGCATGTGTTAGGTACCATGAGCCAACCATGTTGGGATCATAAACCCATTTCTAAAATTAAAAAAAAACACAAACAACAAAACAAAATGATTGAGCATGGTACCTAATGCGTGGTTAAGGATGTCTCTTCGGGCATCTCAATCTCATAATTACATTTTCCATGCATAGCATGCGTATTCTCGAGTCTTTCATCCCTATGAAATGTTGTTGAAGTATTGGTGATCAAAATTGCCAATCTCTGGGTCATGGGGTTGAACCAAGCTCGTGCTTTTACGAAAAGGTTCATCGAGTCAAGTTGAAGTATGGAAGTAACCATCTTGCAAAAAATTGGGGCAAAAGATGGATCGTGTTACATCGCTCCTTCGTCTACTGCCAAACACATTTAGGGCTGTCGATGTCCCTGTTACTTCCAGTTTCACCTCGACGGAGATGTCATGGACCATGTTGAAAATCTAAATTGATTCAACCCCATATCCTGTGTAAAAATTCGCAATACTTCAATTGTGCATCATTCGCATTCATCCATGTTGTTCATTGGTTGCATTGCTCATTGCATTCTTTCCTTGAAAAGAAAAAGAGAACCTAATCATTGTTATAAAAAAGAAAAAAAGCATGCTTTACGGTGCCCTCACCGAACCTGTGCTAGAGCTAGAGTAATGGGTAAAGCGGAGGAGGTACAAGAGTAGATGGAGGCCGACATGGAGGCCATGAAAGAGCAAATGGCCGCAATGATGGAGGCCATGATGAGCGTGAAGAAGATAATGGAAGCCAATGCGGTTGCAATTGCCCCTACCAGTGTTGTTGCTAAGGTGAACCTGGTGTCCCCATCCGGCATCAACCAAATGAATCATCGAACCTCAGATATGGTAGGCAAAGATTTGGGAAGTACGGGCGGCCCCCATGATGTGCAAATTCAAAACGAGCACGCCTTCCCGCCATATGGCTTGCCTCTCAACTATACGCCACCCAATGTGGCGTACACTCCCAATAAGAATGTCAATAACTCCACTCCTATACCCATTGAGAGCCAACAACCCCAAACTGATCATGCACATGTCTCTTAAACCATGGGGGAGACACATGAAATTCCCCACCACAATCTAGCTGACTTCGAGCCTTGCCTCGGATATGCCACTGAAGGGCAAGCAGTTGGTGGTATACCCCTACAAAACCCTTTGGAGGGCCCTCAGTATCACCCACAACTACACCTCTTGCATTCCACGACAAGTAAAAACCCTCATGCTATGGCAGAAATGGAAAAGCTGGATCGTCTAGAGGAAAGGCTCAGGGCCATTGAAGGAGGTGAAGATTATGCCTTTTGCTAACCTAGAAGAGTTGTTCCTAGCACCCAATATCATCACCCCTCTCAAGTTCAAGGTGTTGGACTTTGACAAGTACCAGGGGATTACTTGCCCCAAGAACCATCTAAAAATGTATTGTCGGAAGATGGGGGCATACGCAAAAGATGAGGAATTGTTGATACATTCCTTCCAAGAAAGTCTTACTGGGGTAGTTGTTGCCTGGTACACTAACTTGGAATCTTCCCGAGTCCATTCTTGGGAGGACCTAATGGTTGCCTTCGTTAGGCAGTGTCGGTATAATGGCTTCGGATAGGATGCAACTACAAAACATGTGCAAAAAAAAAAGGGGCATGGATCTTTCAAAGAATACGCCCAAAGGTGGAGAACCTGGCAGCTCAAGTGGCACCTCAATGACGAAAAAACGATGACAATGATAGTAGACACATTACCAGTATTCTACTATGGAAAATGGTGGGCTACGCACCTTCAAAGTTTTGCGGATTTGGTCTTTGCCAGTGAAAGGATCGATGTGGGTCTGAAAATAGGCAAATTTAGTCATCCTGCTTGGACGAATGAGAAAATTGGGGCAAATGAAGAGGGTGAGGATGAAGGAGAAGCCCGTGTTGTGACTGCCATTCCTATACAGCCAAGTTTCCCACCAACCCAACAATGTCATTACTCAGCCAATAACAAACCTTCTCCTTACCCACCGCCCAGTTATCCATAAAGGCCATCCCTAAAATCAACCACAAAGCCTACCTACCGCACTTCCAATGACAAACACCACCTTTAGCACAAACCAGAAACATCAACCAAGAAATGAATTTTGCAGCGAGAAAGCCTATAGAATTCACCCCAATTCCAGTATCCTATGCTGACTTGCTCCCATATCTACTTGATAATTCAATGGTAGCCATAACCCCAACCAAGGTTTGTCAACCTCCTTTTCTCTAAGAATACGACTCGAACGCAACGTGTGTTTGTCATGGAGAAGCCCCGGGGCATTCCATTGAGCATTGTAGGGGCCTGAAGCGTAAGGTGCAAGGTAAATACCGACATTGACAAGAGATGTCACACATGGGGCAATTTTGAAAGCTGTTGTTAGATGTCTCTAATGACTCATCATAATTTTCAAGTGCAAGCCATTGGTCTGTTTGCTCAAGCGACCTGTGCTCCTGAGTTTGGACTTCCAAGACCGTTCAATCAGAGATTACTTGTCTTGCACGTTGGTGGGGGTGCTGTAAAACAACGAGTAAAGTTCAAAACAAATAAGTTTCAAAATAAAAAAAAAGGTTCAAAAAGAAAAAGAAAAAAAAGAGCATTTGATTGACTGCCTTTTCAAGACGTTCGTTCATGTGACCTCATTTTATCATTCCGGAAAGTTTGTCTTTTTAGAGAGAAGTGAGTTATCAAGAATAGGATGTTGGACAAATGGCCTCAGTTATCTTGAGAAAGGGGGGTTGAATTAAGATACGAAGACTATTTCCCAATTAAACTTTCACTCTCTCTTTTTGGATTAACAATGCACCCTTAACATGAATTACTCAAAAGACAATTCAAAATAAACTGCTTTAAAGCAAAAGATAAATAGCAATTAATAAAAGAAGTTTAAGGGAAGAGAGGAATGCAAACTTGATTTATACTGGTTCGGCCACTTCCCGTGCCTACAAGCAACCCACTTGAGATTTTCCACTCTCTTTGTAAAACTCCTTTTACAAAGTCTGAACCACACAGGGACAACCCTTCCCTTGTGTTCAGGAATCCTTTACAACAAGAGACCCACGGTCTCTTAATCCCTTTTCAGAAATAAGAAGAAGAGAAGAAGAAATCTTTCTTAAAAGAGATAGAATGTACAACGAAGATCAATCAAAATTCCTTATTGAATATGCAAGTGGTTGACCAAGGAATCTTTTTGAGAGGATAAGACATTTCAGTTCAGAAAAACTCTTGATCTTTCGAGAGGATAAAACTGTTTGGGCAATGAAAACTCTCTTTAAAAAATTTGAATGGCCATTCATAAAACATTTGAATAGATATGTCTCTTGGAAATTTGTTTTCTGAAAATCCCCTCTTGTAATCAATTACAAGACTTATGTAATCGATTACAGGTTTTAAAAATTTGAATTAAAACATTTTCAACTACTGGTAATCGATTACCAGAGAGCAAATCTCAATTTGAAATGATAGAATTCTTTGGTCAAACCTTTTGTTTGGAAACTTCTTCCTAAAGATTCTAGAGATCAACTTGATTATGTATCTTGATTTTTCTTGGATTCTTGTCTTGAATAAAACTTAGAAGCACTTGATCCTTTGGCATTATCAAGACATCCAAACATCTTGCTTCTACATAGGAGTCATTTGGCTTAATCCAACAACTGAAAAATCCTTCAACTATTTCTCGTCCTTGGAAAATTCTTTTTGCAAGAATCAACTGCTTCTTTCATTCTACCTCACTACGAGGTTGTGAAAACAAGACAACAATTGGTACCTCTAAGCCCTACACTGGGGCAATGAGGCACCATGCATAAACCTCAAACGAACCTAGGGGCAGATTAGAAGTTCACACCCAATAGGTTCCTTGTTACAAGGTCATGATGAAAGACAACGATTGAACCTCAAAGCCTTACACTGGGGCAACGAAAGGCACCATGCAAAAACCTCAAGCGAACCTAGGGGCAGATTAGAAGTTTTCACCCAATAGGTTCCCAGCTACAAGGTCATGACGAAAGATAACATTTGGTACCTCAAAGCCTTACACTGGGGCAATGAGGGGCATCATGCATGAGCCTCAAGTGAACATAGGGGCAGATCAAAAGTTCTCACCCGTCGATGTTTTTAAACAAGAAAAAAAGGGGGGGACAAGCCCTGGAATTTCAATAGATTGATTAAACGTCAAACGACTCCATTCCTATCACTCCAAAATGGTCAAGTGACTAAATCAAACAGAACATACAATGAATTATCACTTTTTTCAAAAGGACAATCAATCTGTGTTTTCCAAAAAGATTAAATCAAAATCAAAATCACAAAATAGGGAAAGAATGTCATGAACATTGTACAACTTTCCATTGCATTGCATTGTTTCATATGAGGTCAGCGTTACCAAGTTTCACAACAAAGGTTGCATGCATCTGCATCCCTAAAAATCATGTTAATTGCATAGATTTCCTACATCTCGTGTCCAATCTTTTTGGATGACCGGCCCTCTCGATGAGTCGATCTCTTGCTTTCTCATAAAGGTGGACCCTTGGGTATGACCGGCCCTCTCGATGAGTCGATCTCTTGCTTTCTCATAAAGGTGGACCCTTGGGTACTAGTACCTAACACCTTTAGAGGACTGTATGTCCTTGCCATTAGAGGACTGCACATCCTCACCTGCAGAGGGCTGCACGCCCTCGCCTTTAGAGGGCTACGCGTCCTCATTTTCAGTGTGCTCCATATCCACACCATAGAAGAGTATATGGTCCTTTGCCCTTAGATGCTTAACCGAGACTTGCGCTCCCGGTTAAGGGGCCAGTAGTTTCCTTTTATCAGTTCCTGGGCCACCCCCTGATATTGGAGGGAGACCAACTGTGCGAGCACATCTAGAGAGGGAGGCTATCACGCATCTACTATGCATACTGGGGCAAGATTTCCCTCGTGCCACTGCAAAAAGACGAGTGCGGACCATGCGCACCAACATGACCACCCTTACGTGGATGACGTTGCTATTTAGCAACATTCTGCCCAACGACCACAATGCCAATCTCCCCCTGCAGATGTATCAGTTGGTCTGTGCCGTCATGACATAGGTAAGTATGCACATGACTCAATTGATTTCTGATGTCATCTATTGTTTGCAGGGATCGCGCCCACAAGACACCCAGTGGACCCGAAGAAGTCCAACAGGGCCCTGGGGTTTCCAGCTCTAGTTACGGGCCTCTGTCAATCCTACGGGTGCTCGTTCCCCCAGCAAGGTCATGCCATCGTGACTGTCATACCCTAATTTCGTCCGGGGACCTTTGCTCGATGACGTGCGACCATTCTTTGGTCCTCGTGAGGTGCTTGGCACCCATCATTAGGCAATTTGTGAAATTCCAGGACATGCCGAAAAACCAAAAAAATATTGATGCACAAATCCGTAAGTTTCCGTGACACACCGGAAATCAAATGGAAGCATCGTTGCATAATTAAGTGAGGTTCCGTAACATTCCGTAAGTCGAAAAGGGGATGATTATGTAATCCGCAAGGTTCCGTAACATTACGGAAAGAAAACAAGTATCGTTACGAAATTCGTAAGTTTCCGTAACTTTACGAAAAAAGAATTACCAAAAAACAGCAGAGGGGGGTGTACTTAGTAAAAATGGGGGTGCAAATAGCACCCAGGCCCACTTGGGCCCTCTGGAATATTCCTCCAGAAGGCGGTTGCTTCTGGAGGAAGCAACCCTGCTCGCCTGGGCGAGCTGAGCTCGCCTGGGCGAGCTGGGCGGCAACCACCTCTCCTATTTTGCTATAAATAGGGGAGGAAGTGAAGAAGAAAAGGGTTCAGCCCCTTTGGCACTTCTCTCTCTTTCGAATTTGCTTGGAAAAATCGTTTCCGTGAAGAAAATCTAAGCCGAGGCGCTTCCGAAACGTTTCCGTAACGTTTTCCGTGAGGAATCTCGCAAAGGTTTCAACCGTTCTTTGACGTTCTTCATTCGTTCTTCATCGTTCTTCGATCTTCAACGGGTAAGTACCTCGAACCAAGCTTTTCGATTCATTCTATGTGCCCGTAGTGGCCCACATTGTGTTTCGTGCATTTTTATTCTCGTTTTGTTTACTTTTTATACCCCCTGTTGACGTGCTTAAGCCATTTTACTTAAGTCATTTCTCGCTTAACTTAAAAATAAAATAAATTTCCACCGAACGTTTGAATTGTATTATCCATTAACTTCGGTTAAAATAAATTCCGACCGTTCGGTCGTGCCGTAACCACGTTGGAAATCAAAAAGAGGTAAAAATAATATAATAAATCAAAAAATATCTTTTTAGTAAAATAAAGCGGAAAATCAATCGGACGTTTTCTCTTTGGGATTTCTCATTCTTAATCGAATTGATTAATAACTAAAGTGAAACTAAAGGCTAAAATCAATTCGCCTAGTCAAGCTCGTCCACAAAAATAGGCTTTTGAAGTTTGTCATCTCAATTTCTCACTAAGTAAAATGGATCATTCTTAAGGTCCAACGCCTTAAAATGATCACCACTTAAGTAAAAAAGAATCACTTGATAAAAAAGAACTACGTAGGTCTGATTTCCTCATCGCAATTGAGGAATACGTAGGAGCAAAGGGAAACACCCTTGTCGACCACAAAAAAGGAAAAAATATAAAGGGTATAAAGGATATAAGAACATAAAAGGGAACATAAAAATCAAAATCATGATTGCACATTCGATTAAAGGCTGCCGTCCCTTGGGGCGGACGTGTGGGGTGCTAATACCTTCCCCGTACGTAAATACAACTCCCGAACCTTTCACTAAAAAGTTCGTAGATCGCGTCTTTTCCGGTTTTTCCGACGTTTTCCTCAAATAAACGTTGGTGGCGACTCCGCGCGTATTCCTTTCGTGGAACACGCATCCCGCGAGTCTCGCGTCGCCCTCCCGCCGAAGGGTAGGTTGCGACAATTGGCGACTCCACTGGGGACTGTTTTTTAGAGAGTTAGGCCATTTAATCTTGTGCAATGTTTTATCATGACTTTCTCCTTTGTTGGTTTCCCTTTATTTGTTTTATGTTCTTGTGTATATAAACTATTTGTTGCTTTTAGTGTGTTTTAGAATATATGCATGAGGTAAATATTTATTCATTTGATGCACACAAACACCAACACTATTGGCACACACTGTGAGTGAAAAGGGCCCTATACCCGGGTTCATGGGAGCATAAGGAGTGGAGGTGAATCTGTGATCATGCTAGGTCTCCGACTTGCTTGATTACAGTGAACCCTCATCTAGAGTTTTTCTCTTTGAAAACATATTGTTCCTAGTAGTCCCTACTGCTGCAATATGTTCTTCGAAGGGGATGATACCTCTAGAAAACATCAAGAGAGATATGACTACCTTGGGGGTTATTACTAAAAGCCTAGTTAGCTCTCTCCCTTATAGGTCCCTTAAATAGAGGCACGGAGCAAACACGTTGCGTGCCATTTTTCACACTGCCATGCATAAATATCATATACCCGTTTTGCTTATATTTGTTTGTGAATATTGTCGTACTATGTACATCCCCGTGTTGTGCCTTTCGCATATGCATCATGCGTAGGTTTCATCTTTGATCCCCTCACTTTAGCAAACCAACGAAGGGTCCGTGTCACCGTTTTAAATACATACGTTGGGGCACTTTGCTACCCCTAGACGTTGTATCTAAGAAGGAGACAGTTTCTCGGGCTCCCATATTCGTAAATTGCATCTGTGTCATATGCATTTCTTCATGCATTCATCCATTCCACCCATGATAGATGTCGGAGTTTTGATTCGCACTAGATTTTATTTCACTTTAGTAAAACATGGGATCAAGTCAAAAGCCTTCGTTTAAAAAGAGGTTCTATCAAGTCAAAATCAAGAGCTTAGAGGTCACTAGTTTACGAGAGGTTGGGCAATTAATGGGTCAACTTCAACGGCAAGCCTTCCGCAAGCCTATGGTAAGATTTGGGACCTGGCTAGGGTAAAAGTCTCCATGGAATCGATTGCATCCCTTTCCCAGTATTATGACCAGCCCCTAAGGTGCTTCACATTTGAGGACTTCCAGCTAGTGCCGACTGTGAAAGAGTTTGAAGAAATCCGGGGATGCCCACTGGGAGGAAGGAAGCCATATCTTTTCTCTGGGTTCTATCCCTCCACGACAAGAGTTGCCAAGGTAGTGAAAATCTCAGCACAAGAGTTGGACCGTGTAAAGCAAAACAGAAATGGAGTAGTCGGAGTACCAAGGAAGTGTTTGGAGGAAAGGGCAAAGACCTTGGAAAATCAAGGCGAATGGGCTTTCTTTTATTGACATCTTGGCGTTTTTTATCTTTGGAGTTGTCCTTTTTCCGAATATGGAAGGGTTAGTGGACCTAGCAGCGATTGACGCTTTCCTCGCCTTTCATCATGGCAAGGAAAGCCCGGTCGTCGCCATTTTGGCCATGTATGACACGTTCGACCGGGGATGTGAAAAGAGCGGCGCAAGAATTGTTTGTTGTGCACCAACTCTTGGCTAGCATGGAGGGGCGTCTGTTAAATGGTTCCCTCGCTAGAAGGAAGGAAGAATCAGGATTCTATCTTCATGCGAAGGATGTCCCATGAGAGGAGTGCCATCAGACGAAAGCATCATGCCTTTCATCGCACGAGGTTTCAGTGACCACAACGCGAGGGTACTCCAAGGAGTTCGCAAGGCATGGGATGCGGCGTGAAGAAAGGACAGAGAGCTTAGGGGAAGCAGTAATGGGATCATCGGCGGCTATCATAAGTGGCTGAGAGTCCGAACACAAGGACTGGATTGGCTCCCAAATCTAAAGACTGTGAGAGACAATGAGGTGCAAGCGCTAAAGGCAAAGCTTGAAAGAGCCCGGGTAGTCAAAGAGAAGTTCAAGTCCATAGCCATCAAAGTCTGAAGAGAGTATGATGAACTAAGGGACGTTAATATGGCCACCGATGAAGCCTTGGAATGAGAAACCAAGAAGGCCCGAAAGGAAGAACACGTGCCAGCAAAGTTTTGAGGGGCTTTATAGGGCAGCAATAGTAAGCTCAAGCTCCGAAGAGGTGAAAGGAATCATCACGGGTTAAAGGCATGATCTTGAAGGACGAGCTAAAGGCTTACCTTAGGTCGAAAAGAAATTTGTCCCAACAGTTAAGCGAGACTGAAGGGAATATGTGGGCCGTCATCGATGAGTGCAAAGAGAAGCTAAATCTAGCGGCGACTCACGAGCAAAGGCTAGAGGATGAGTACGCCAAGATATCAGCAGAAAGCGAAGCAAGGGAGAGGGTAATTGATTCATGGCACCAAGAGGCAACAATGTGGACGGACCGATTTACTCTTACTTTGAACAGGAGTCAAGAACTTCCCCGATTGCTAGCCAAGGCCAAAGCAATGGCGGACACCTACTCCGCCCCCAAGAAGATCCACAGACTTCTCAGCTATTGTCAACAGATGATAGACTTAATGGACCATATGATTAGAAACCGCTAGGAAGTTTGTATTGTCGCTCAGATCTTGACTAGTTATAACTTTTTGAATAAAATGAGTTTATCCCACGTTTTTACTCCAAAAATCAGTGCGAATCAAGTCACTCCCGCATTTTATCTCTAGCATGCATTGTATGTTGGTCTCGTCCTTTGTCACGGGAAGCCGGAAGGTCCATATCACCTTCTTAATTGTACACATGGGGCACTGCGCCCCCAAATGTGCAAGTAAGAAGAGATAATTTTCCGGGCTCTCGTGTCCGTAAAATGTATTCATATCATGCATCGCATAAGCATCTCTTCATAACATCATAATGGACATATCCTGCATTTGTCCGTTATCATATTCCAGCCTCACATTTTGCATGAGTCATGGCATCATCATGCATATGCGTTCAACAAACTTTTTGATCTGCAAAATTGCATACCATTTGTTTTCATGTTTGCTCATACTTGCGTTTTCCTCTAAAAAACAAAAACAAAAAAGGGGGAAGCGTGAAACTTCACACTACATTCTTAGTTTCATGTGTTAGGCACCATGAGCCAACCATGTTGGGATCATAAACCCATTTCACTTAAAAACAAAATAATTGAACATGGTACCTAATGCATGGTTAACTAGGAAATGGTGTTTCTTCGGGCATCTCAATTTCATAATTACATTTTCCGTGCATAAGCTTAAAGTATGCCCGAGTCATTCATCCCTATGAAATGTTGTTGAAGTATTGGCGATCAGAATTGCCATTCCTTGGATTATAGGGTTGAACCAAGCTCATGCTTTTACAAAAAGGTTCATCAAGTCAAGTTGAAATATGGAAGTAACCGTCTTGCAAAATTGGGGCAAAAGACGAATCGAGTCACATCACTGCTTCGTCTACTGCCAAACATATTTAGGATTATTAATGTCCTTGTTACTTCCAGTTTCACCTTGACAAAGATGTCATGGACCATGTTGAAAATCTAAATTGATTCAACCACATATCCTGCGTAAAAATTCGCAATACTTTAACTGTACATCATTCGCATACATCCATGCTTTTCATTGGTTGCATTGCTCATTGCATTCTTTCCTTAAAAAAATAAATAAAATAAAATAAAAATGATCTTAATCATTGTTATCAAAAAGAAAAAAAAACATGCTTTACGACGTCCTCACCGAACTTGTGCTAGAGCTAGAGTAATGGGTGAAGTAGAGGAGATACAAGAGAAGATGAAGGCCGACATGGAGGCCATTAAAGAGAAAATGACCACAATGATGGAGGCCATGATGAGCGTGAAGAAGATAATGGAAGCCAATGCGGTTGCAATTGCCGCTACCAGCGTTGTTGCTAAGGTGAACCTGATGTCCGCATCCGGCATCAAGCAAATGAATCATCCAACCTCAGATATGGTAGGCAAAGATTTAGGAAGTACGGGCGGCCCCCATGATGTGCAGATTCAAAACGAGCACGCCTTCCCGTCATATGGCTTGCCTCTCAACTATACGCCACCCAATGTGGCGTACACTCCCAATAAGAATGTCAATAACTCCACTCCTATACCCATTGAAAGCCAGCAACCCCAAACTGATCATGCACATGTCTTTTAAACCGTGGAAGAGACCCATGAAATTCCCCATCACAATCTAGCCGACTTCGAGCCTTGGCTCGGATATGCCACGGAAGGGCAAGCAGTTGGTGGTATACCCCTACAAAACCCTTTGGAAGGCCCTCAATATCACCCACAACTACACCTCTTGCATTCCACGACAAGTAAAAACCCTCATGCTATGGCAGAAATGGGAAAGTTGGATCATCTAGAAGAAAGGCTCAGGGCCATTGAAGGAGGTGAAGATTATGCCTTTGCTAACCTAGGAAAGTTGTTCCTAATACCCAAACATGGTCATTCCCAAGTTCAAGGTGCTGGACTTTGACAAGTACAAGGGGACTACTTGTCTCAAGAACCATCTAAAGATGTATTGTCAGAAGATGGGGGAATACGCAAAAGATGAGGAATTGCTGATACATTCCTTCCAAGAAAGTCTTACTGGGGTAGCTGTTACCTGGTACACTAACTTGGAACCTTCCCGAGTCCATTCTTGGAAGGACCTAATGGTTGCCTGTGTTAGGCAGTATCAGTACAATTTTGATATGGTTCTGAATAGGATGCAACTACAAAAAGTGTGCAAAAAGGGGGCACGAATCTTTCAAAGAATACGCCCAAAGATGGAGAGACTTGGCAACTCAAGTAGCACCCCCAAAAACAGAGAAAGAGATTATCATAATGATAGTAGACACGTGACCGGTGTTCTACTATGAAAAAAATGGTGGGTTACACACCTTCAAGTTTTACAGATTTGGTCTTCGCCAGCAAAAAGATCGAAGTGGATCCGAAAAGAGGCAAATTTGATCATCCTACTAGGACGACTGAGAAAACTGGGGCAAATGAAGAGGGTGAGAAAGAGGGAGAAACCCATGCTGTGACTGCCATTCCTATACGGCCAAGTTTCCCACCAACCCAACAATGTCATTACTCAGCCAATAACAAACCTCCTCCTTACCCACCACCCAGTTATCCACAAAGGCCATCCCTAAATCAACCACAAAGTCTGTCTACCGCACTTCCAATGACGAAGACCACCTTTAGCACAAACCAAAAAAAAACACCAACCAAGAAATGAATTTTGCAGCGAAAAGCCTGTAGGATTCACCCCAAATTCCGGTGTCATATGCTAACTTGCTCCCATATCTACTTGATAACGCAATGGTAGCCATAACCCCTGCTAGGTTCCCTCAAACCCCCATTTTTCTGAGGATATGACTCGAACGCAACATGTGCATATCATAGGGGAGCCCTGGGGCATTCCATTGAGCACTGTATGACCCTCAGGCGTAAGGTGCAAGGTCTAATTGATACGGGCTGGCTGAAATTTGAGGAGAATCGCTTGTTGAATCCTAACATTAACAAGCAACACCCTACATGGGGCAATTCTGGAAGCTGTTGTTATGACTCATCAGGATTTCCAATTTTATGCCATAAACCACAGTTACAATGTTAAATGATATAGATAAAATGGACATCCTCTCACGAACACATCTTTGCTTATTCAACTTCCACCGGAATGTGAGTGTAAGCCATTGGTCTGTTTGCTCAAGCAACCTGCGCTCCTGAGTGTTGACTTCCAAGACCGTTCAATCAGAGATTACTCATCTTGCACGTTGGTGGGGGTGCCGTAAAACAACGAGCAAAGTTCAAAACAAATAAGTTTCAAAATAAAAAATAAAAAGGCATTTGATTGACTGTGTTTTCAAGTAAAAATATAGACGTTCATGTGACCTCATTTTGTCTTTTTAGAGAGAAGTGAGTTATCAAGAATAGGATGTTGGACAAATGGCCTCAGTTACCTTAAGAAAAAGGGGGATTGAATTAAGATGCAAAGACTATTCCCCAATTGAACTATCAATCTCTCTTTTCGGATTAACAATGCATACAGGGATAACCCTTCCCTTGTGTTCAGGAATCCTCTACAACAAGAGACCCACGGTCTCTTAATCCCTTTTCAGAAATAAGAAGAAGAGAAGAAGAGGTCTCTCATAAAAGAGGTAGATTGTAAAATGAAGATCAATCAAAAATTCCTTATTGAATAAGCAAGTGGTTGACCAAGGAATCTTTTTGAGAGGATAAGACATTTCAGTTCAGAAAAACTCTTGATCTTTCGAGAGGGTAAAACTGTTTGGGCAATGAAAACTCTCTTTAAAACATTTGAATGGCCATTCATAAAACATTTGAATAGATATGTCTCTTGGAAATTATTTTCTGAAAATCCCCTCTGGTAATCAATTACAAGACTTATGTAATCGATTACAGGTTTTAAAAATTTGAATTAAAACATTTTCAAACTATTGGTAATCAATTACCAGAGAGCAAATCTCAATTTGAAATGATAGAATTCTTTGGTCAAACCTTTTGCTTCTTCAATTTGGAAACTTCTTCCTAAAGATTCTAAGAGATCAAACTTGATCATATATCTTGACTTTCTTGGATTCTTGTCTTGAATAAAACTTAGAAGCATTTGATCCTTTAGCATCATCAAGACATCAAAACATCTTGCTTCTACATAGGAGTCATTTGACTTAATCCATCAACTGAAAGATCCTTCAACTATTTCTCGTCCTTGGAAAATTCTTTTTGCAAGAATCAACTGCTTCTTTCATTCTTCCTCACTACGAGGTCGTGAAAACAAGACAACACTTGGTACCTCTAAGCCCTACACTGGGGCAACGAAAGGCACCATACAAAAACCTCAAGCGAACCTAGGGGCAGATTAGAAGTTCTCACCCAATAGGTTCCCTCCTACAAGGTCATGACGAAAGGCAACGATTGGTACCTCAAAGCCTTACACTGGGGCAATGAGGGGCACCGTGCATGAGCCTCAAGTGAACATAGGGGCCAATCAAAAGTTCACACCCGTCGATGTTTTTAAACAAGAAAAAAAAAGGGAGACAAGCCCTGGAATTTCAATAGATTGATTAATTATCAAACGACTCCATTCCCGTCACTCCAAAATGGTCAAGTGACTAAATCAAACAGAACATACACTCTGAGGGAGTTCCCGGAGAGATTTGCAAAAAGATAGGATGAGGTTGCATGAATTATCACCTCTTTCAAAAGGACAGTCAATCTGTGTTTTCCAAAAAAATTAAATCAAAATCAAAATCACAGAATAGGGAAAGAATGTCATGAACATTGTACAACTTTCCATTACATTGCATTGTTTCAAATGAAGTCCGCATTTACCAAATTTCACGACAAAGGTTGCATGCATCTGCATCCCTAAAAATCATGTTAACTGCATAGATTTCCTACATCTAATGTCCAAATCTTGTGGATTTGGGATGACCGGCCCTCTCGATGAGTCGATCTCTTGCTTTCTCATAAGGGTGGACCTTGGGTACTAGTTACCCTCACCGTTGAGAGGACTACACGTCCTCGCCTTGAGAGGACTACGCGTCCTCACCATCAGAGGGCTGCACGCCCTCACCATCAGAGGACTGCATGTCCTCGCCTTGAGAGGGCTACACGCCCTCACCTTGGGTACTAGTTACCCTCACCGTTGAGAGGACTACACGTCCTCGCCTTGAGAGGACTACACGTCCTCACCAGCAGAGGGCTGCACGCCCTCACCTCCAGAGGACTACACATCCTCGCCTTGAAAGGGCTGCACGCCCTCACCTTTAGAGGACTACGTGTCCTCACTTTCAGTGGGCTCCATATCCACACCTTCAGATAATTTAAGGTCCTCTGTCCTTAAATGCTTAACCGAGACTTGCACTCCCGGTTAAGGGACCAGTAGTTTCCTTTTAACGGTTCCTGGGCCACCCCCTGATATTGGAGGAGCGCCAACTGTGCGAGCACAACTAGAGAGGGAGGCTATCACACTGCTACTATGCATACTGGGGCAAGATTTCACCCGTGCCGCTGTAAAGAGACGAGTGCGGATCATGCGCACCAACATGACCACTCTTACACAGATATAGAGGACATTGCTACTTAGCAACATTCTGCCCAACGACCGCAATGCCAATCTCCCCCTGCAAAAGTATCGGTTGGTCTGTGTCGTCCCGACATGGGTAAGTATGCATATAGTTCAACTGATTTCTGATACCATTTATTGTTTGCAGGGATCGCACCCACAAGACACCCAGTGGACCCGGAAAAGTCCAACAGGGCCCTGGGGTTTCCAGCTCTGGTTACGGGCCTCTATCAGTCCTACAGGGTGCCCGTACCCCCCCGGCAAGGTCACGTCATCATAGGTAAGTATGCACATCGCTCAACTGATTTCTGATTTCATCTATTGTTTGCAGGGATTGCACCTGCAAGACACTCAGTGGACCCGAAGAAGTCCAACAGGGTCTTGGAGTTGTCAAGCTCTAATCACGGGTCTCTGTCAGTTCTACAGAGTACCTGTCACCTCCAGCAAGGGCATCAGGCCCCCTACTAATCGAGCTTTCATCAAGAAGTACTGCGTCCCCAGGCAGGCGCAGGGCGAAACACCACAGCAGCATTGGGATGGCCGGTAGCGGGCAATAGACACACCGCCACCACCTCTAGAGTTAACCTCAGCTCATCCGCAAAAAGGTTAGAGCGTTGCCTACGACACATGGCCGACCAGCAGGCGACCAAATCCAAAGCCAAAGGTAAGCAAAGTACTAGGTCCGTGACCTACAAGCCATCATGCGTCCAGCTCAAGACGTTAAAGAAGCGCTACTAGGAGGCAACCTAGTACCTTTTGAATCTGTGCTTGTTATTTGATCACTTTTCATAGTAAGACACACCTAGTTGCTCATGATCCTAGGAATTTAAATAAAACGAGCACGAGCTCGGAAGGTAGTCATACCTCACAAAATATATATATGTATGTTTAGGTAGAAAGATACCTTAGATATGCATGTATGTAAACAAAAACACACTTCACAAAATATATATATGTATGTTTAGGTAGCAAGATACCTTAGATATGCATGTATGTAGCAAAAAGATACCTAACAAAATATATATATGTATGTTTAGGTAGCAAGATACCTTAGATATGCATGTATGTAGCAAAAAGATACCTCACAAAATATATATATGTATGTTTAGGTAGCAAGATACCTTGGATATGCATGTATACAGCAAAAATACCTTACAAAACATATATATGTATGTTTAGGTAGCAAGATACCTTGGATATGCATGTATATAGCAAAAATACCTCACAAAAATATGCACATGTTTAGATAGCAAAATACCTCATGAAAAAAAAAGAGAGAAGAAAAAAAAAACAAGAAAAAGAAATAAACAAATGATAATGATAAAAAAAAAAAGAAGAAGGAGAAAAAAGAAAATAAGTTGTCTAGCTGAAAAACCAACATGCTTTTGAAAAGAGATGACTTCCAACTTTTCTTTGAGAAAAATTCACTGATCATAACTAGTTTTCGGAAAAAATGTGTACACCTGAAGGGTGAATGCTGTGAAATTTCCCCGGACGCCCGAAATGGACTCGGATGAATGCACAAATTGATAAAAGAACATATTTTGGAAACATTGGGTTGATTAAAATAGAGGAAATGAATCCTGAGCCCTAGCATCACATGACCATAAAAATTTGACACTTGAGTGTCCGCATAGGTGCATGCAGGACCAGTTTTGCATAAAGTTTCCAAATCATCATTTTTGCATTTTGTGTCATGGAAATAATGTGAGGCATCCCTTTTATCCTTGAGCCAAACCAAACCCCGACATGTATCATGTCTAGCCATTCTACAAACCTTGAGCCAAAATCCTGACTCACCATAATCCTTACCCTCGGAAGCAAAAAGAAAAGAAAGGAAATTCCCAATCAAAGAGTGGGAGAAAGCAAAAAGAAAAGAAAGAAAATTCCCAATCAAAGAATGGGAGAAAGAAAGAAAAAAAAAAAAGAAAAGAAGGAAAGAAAGCTCCTGATCAAGGATCGACAGAAAACAGAAGAAATGTGCAGAGAGGTCTTTGGACCGGACAATATCTGAACAATACAGAATTGTCACCAAATGAACAAAAAAAGGAAGGAAAGGAAACCACGACCTAAAATGGTCTTCTCCCTTTAATTACCAACCAAAATCCCGTGCGCTAGCGACCCTTTTTTTTCTCGCCCCGCACTAAACAAAAAAACAGAAAAAGAAAAAGCCAGGAAAATCAAAAGCCAAAAACACACAAAAGCCGAAAGAAGAAACCACCAAAAGAACCCATTCCCAAGGGAAGCCCTATTGATCCATGATCACGCATGTAATTTTTGATTTGATAGGAAATAATTTGCAAAGTCAAGTCATGACATATCTATGGTTCGGAATTAGGATGAAACACTTACCTGTGCGAGATTGATACACTTTGAGTGGATTTCTTCTATTTTTGTCGAACCCAGTGTTTCCTCTAAATGGTCATTTAGAAACGAAATGCTAACATCCAAAATCTCATTTATGGTTATGGGAGATTTCATCAGCAGACTCTCCTTCCCCGGTAGACGCATTGTTTTTCACTCAAAAAAAGCATATGCTGCTCTAAATCAGTTGGAATATTTGTCTCTTTGCTAAAGCATGTTTGCATTTTAGTGGAGAAAACACCGAGACTTTTTCAAGTCTCACAAGTTATCCAGAACTACGTAGGTCTGAGTTCCTCATTGGAGGATACGTAGGAGCAAGAGCCTCGCTTTTGTCGACCATACCGCCTTTTGTTGCCATGACTCAAGAGCTGGTAGCCCGCGGAGACACCTTACGGTTATCCGCACCTCGTCATTCAGTGACCCCAAGTGTGATTCACGAGCAGAGACCAATATGGTCATCTGCGCCCTTTCCGGAGATGTCAGCATTTTCCGATGGAGACTTTTCAAGTCTCACAAGTTATCCAGAACTACGTAGGTCTGAGTTCCTCATTGGAGGATACGTAGGAGCAAGAGCCTTGCTTTTGTCGGCCGCCCCATAATCTTTGTCATACTGACCCTGAGGTCATGTGACGTGCACCCTTGTATCATCCAGAGGCGGCGGGCCCGATGATACGCGGAGATACCTTACGGTTATCCGCACCCTTTTGTCATCCAGAGGCGGCGGGCCCGATGACAAGCAGAGACCAAGTTTGGTCATTCTGCACCCTTGTATCATCCAGAGGCGGCGGGCCCGATGATACGCGGAGATACCTTACGGTTATCCGCACCCTTTTGTCATCCAGAGGCGGCGGGCCCGATGACAAGCAGAGACCAAGTTTGGTCATTCTGCACCCTTGTATCATCCAGAGGCGGCGGGCCCGATGATACGCGGAGATACCTTACGGTTATCCGCACCCTTTTGTCATCCAGAGGCGGCGGGCCCGATGACAAGCAGAGACCAAGTTTGGTCATTCTGCACCCTTGTATCATCCAGAGGCGGCGGGCCCGATGATACGCGGAGATACCTTACGGTTATCCGCACCCTTTTGTCATCCAGAGGCGGCGGGCCCGATGACAAGCAGAGACCAAGTTGGTTATCCGCACCCTTTTGTCATCCAGAGGCGGCGGGCCCGATGACAAGCAGAGACCAAGTTTGGTCATTCTGCACCCTTGTATCATCCAGAGGCGGCGGGCCCGATGATACGCGGAGATACCTTACGGTTATCCGCACCCTTTTGTCATCCAGAGGCGGCGGGCCCGATGGCAAGCAGAGACCAAGTTTGGTCATTCTGCACCCTTGTATCATCCAGAGGCGGCGGGCCCGATGATACGCGGAGATACCTTACGGTTATCCGCACCCTTTTGTCATCCAGAGGCGGCGGGCCCGATGACAAGCAGAGACCAAGTTTGGTCATTCTGCACCCTTGTATCGTCCAGAGGCGGCGGGCCCGATGATACGCGGAGATACCTTACGGTTATCCGCACCCTTTTGTCATCCAGAGGCGGCGGGCCCGATGACAAGCAGAGACCAAGTTTGGTCATTCTGCACCCTTGTATCATCCAGAGGCGGCGGGCCCGATGATACGCGGAGATACCTTACGGTTATTCGCACCCTTTTGTCATCCAGAGGCGGCGGGCCCGATGACAAGCAGAGACCAAGTTTGGTCATTCTGCACCCTTGTATCATCCAGAGGCGGCGGGCCCGATGATACGCGGAGATACCTTACGGTTATCCGCACCCTTTTGTCATCCAGAGGCGGCGGGCCCGATGACAAGCAGAGACCAAGTTTGGTCATTCTGCACCCTTGTATCATCCAGAGGCGGCGGGCCCGATGATACGCGGAGATACCTTACGGTTATCCGCACCCTTTTGTCCATCCAGAGGCGGCGGGCCCGATGACAAGCAGAGACCAAGTTTGGTCATTCTGCACCCTTGTATCATCCAGAGGCGGCGGGCCCGATGATACGCGGAGATACCTTACGGTTATTCGCACCCTTTTGTCATCCAGAGGCGGCGGGCCCGATGACAAGCAGAGACCAAGTTTGGTCATTCTGCACCCTTGTATCATCCAGAGGCGGCGGGCCCGATGATACGCGGAAATACCCGAGTGGTTATCCGTATAAACATTCTTTTGCTATCTGTAAGACAGAACGCTTGATAGCATGCAGAGACTGACATAGTCTTCTGCACCTTTTGTTCCTCCGGGAACAACAAGTCATTTACATGCGGAAATTTCATGGTCGCCCGCGACTCTCGTCAACCGAGAGGAGCCAAATTAGTGTCATACACTAATTTTCGGGGACCTTTGCTTGATGACATGCGACCATTCTTTGGTCCTTGTGAGGTGCTGGGCACCCATCATTAGGCAATTTGTGAAATTCTAGGAGCGACAAGTCATGGTCTCCCGCGACTCTCGTCAACCGAGAGGAGCGAAATTAGTGTCATACACTGATTTTCGGAGACCTTTGCTTGATGACATGCGACCATTCTTTGGTCCTTGTGAGGTGCTTGGCACCCATCATTAGGCAATTTGTGAAATTTTGGGAACAACAAGTCATTTGCATGTGGAGATTTTATGGTCACCTGCGACTCTCGTCAAATCGAGAGGAACGAAATTAGTGTCTTATCTTTACTTTCCTTTTATCTCCAATAAAAGACAAGTAAAGAGGGGCAACTGTCATACCCTAATTTCGTCCGGGGACCTTTGCTCGATGACGTGAGACCATTCTTTGGTCCTCGTGAGGTGCTTGGCACCCATCATTAGGCAATTTGTGAAATTCCAGGACATGCCGAAAAACCAAAAAAATATTGATGCACAATCCGTAAGTTTCCGTGACACACCGGAAATCAAATGGAAGCATCGTTGCATAATTAAGTGAGGTTCCGTAACATTCCGTAAGTCGAAAAGGGGATGATTATGTAATCCGCAAGGTTCCGTAACATTACGGAAAGAAAACAAGTATCGTTACGAAATTCGTAAGTTTCCGTAACTTTACGAAAAAAGAATTACCAAAAAACAGCAGAGGGGGGTGTACTTAGTAAAAATGGGGGTGCAAATAGCACCCAGGCCCACTTGGGCCCTCTGGAATATTCCTCCAGAAGGCGGTTGCTTCTGGAGGAAGCAACCCTGCTCGCCTGGGCGAGCTGGGCGGCAACCACCTCCCCTATTTTGCTATAAATAGGGGAGGAAGTGAAGAAGAAAAGGGTTCAGCCCCTTTGGCACTTCTCTCTCTTTCGAATTTGCTTGGAAAAATCGTTTCCGTGAAGAAAATCTAAGCCGAGGCGCTTCCGAAACGTTTCCGTAACGTTTTCCGTGAGGAATCTCGCAAAGGTTTCAACCGTTCTTCGACGTTCTTCATTCGTTCTTCATCGTTCTTCGATCTTCAACGGGTAAGTACCTCGAACCAAGCTTTTCGATTCATTCTATGTGCCCGTAGTGGCCCACATTGTGTTTCGTGCATTTTTATTCTCGTTTTGTTTACTTTTTATACCCCCTGTTGACGTGCTTAAGCCATTTTACTTAAGTCATTTCTCGCTTAACTTAAAAATAAAATAAATTTCCACCGAACGTTTGAATTGTATTATCCATTAACTTCGGTTAAAATAAATTCCGACCGTTCGGTCGTGCCGTAACCACGTTGGAAATCAAAAAGAGGTAAAAATAATATAATAAATCAAAAAATATCTTTTTAGTAAAATAAAGCGGAAAATCAATCGGACGTTTTCTCTTTGGGATTTCTCATTCTTAATCGAATTGATTAATAACTAAAGTGAAACTAAAGGCTAAAATCAATTCGCCTAGTCAAGCTCGTCCACAAAAATAGGCTTTTGAAGTTTGTCATCTCAATTTCTCACTAAGTAAAATGGATCATTCTTAAGGTCCAACGCCTTAAAATGATCACCACTTAAGTAAAAAAGAATCACTTGATAAAAAAGAACTACGTAGGTCTGATTTCCTCATCGCAATTGAGGAATACGTAGGAGCAAAGGGAAACACCCTTGTCGACCACAAAAAAGGAAAAAATATAAAGGGTATAAAGGATATAAGAACATAAAAGGGAACATAAAAATCAAAATCATGATTGCACATTCGATTAAAGGCTGCCGTCCCTTGGGGCGGACGTGTGGGGTGCTAATACCTTCCCCGTGCGTAAATACAACTCCCGAACCTTTAACTAATAAGTTCGTAGATCGCGTCTTTTCCGGTTTTTCCGACGTTTTCCTCAAATAAACGTTGGTGGCGACTCCGCGCGTATTCCTTTCGTGGAACACGCATCCCGCGAGTCTCGCGTCGCCCTCCCGCCGAAGGGTAGGTTGCGACAGTGACATAGGTAAGTATGCACGTGACTCAATTTATTTCTGATACCATCTATTGTTTGCAGGAATCACACCCACAAAGACACTCAGTGGACCCGAAGAAGTCCAACAGGGCCCTGGGGTTTCCAGCTCTGGTTACGGGCCTCCGTAGTCCTACAGGGTGCCCGTTCCCCCCGGCAAGGTCACATCATCATGACATAGTTCTACGAAGTGCTTGTCACCTCCGGCAAGGGTATCAGGCCCCCTACTGATCGAGCTTTCATCAAGAAGTACTGCGTCCCCAGGCAAGCGCAGGGCGAAACACCACAGCAGCCTGGGGATGGCCGGCAGCGGGCAACAGACGCACCGCCATCACCTCTAGAGTTCACCTCAGCTCATCCACAAAAAGGTTAGAGCGTTGCTTACGACCCATGGCCGACCAATAGGCGACCAAGCCAAAGGTAAGCAAAGTACTAGGTCCGTGACCGACAAGCCATCATGCGTCCAGCTCAAGACGTTAAAGAAGCGCTACTAGGAGGCAACCTAGTACCTTTTAAATCTCTGCTTTTTATCTGATCACCTTTGTTTCTCAAGTCATAGCAGGACACACCTAGTTGCTCATGATCCTAGGAATTTAAATAAAACAAGCACAAGCTCGGAAGGTAGTCATAACTCAAAATATATATATATATATATATATATATATATATATATATATATATATATATATATATATATATATATATATATATATGTATGTATGTATGTTTAGGTAGCAAGATACCTTGGATATGCATGTATATAGCAAAAATATCTCACAAAACATATATATGTATGTTTAGGTAGCAAGATACCTGGGACACGCATGTATATAGCAAAATACTTCACAAAAATATACGTATGTTTAGGTAGCAAAATATCTCATGGAAGAAAAGAGAGCAAAAAGAGAGCGAGCAAGAAAAGAATAAGAAGGAAGAAAAAAATAGAGAATAAAAAAAGATATAAAAAATAAAAGTTGTCTAGCTAAAAAACAACATTCTTGTGAAAAAAGATAATTTCCAACTTTTCTTTGAAAGATTTTACTGATCTTAACTGGTTTCTGAAAAAAATGTGTATACACCTGAAGAGTGAATGCTGTGAAATTTTCCTGGACGCCCAAAATGGACTCGAATGAATGCACAAATTGATAAAAGAACGTATTTGGAAACACTGGGTTGACTTAAATAGGGAAAATGAATCCTGAGCCCTAGTGTCACATGACCATAAAAAACTTGATGCTTGAGTGTCCACATAGGTGCATGCATGACCAGTTTTGCATAAAATTTCCTAATCATCATTGTTGCATGTGTATCATGGAAATAATGTAGGACATCCCTTTTATCCCCAAACCGCTGGCCAAACCCTGACATATATCATGACCAGCTGTTCTACAAGCCTTGAGCCAGAATCCCAACTTACCATAAGCCTTGACCTAGGGTGAGAATGTCGATCCTTGCCCTCGGGATAAAACAAAAAAAAAAAAAAGAAAAAAATTCCTGATCAAAAGAATCGGAAGAAAGCAAAAAAAAAAGAAAAATTCCCAATCAAAGAGTGGGAGAAAGCAAAAAAGGGAAAGAAAATTCCCGATCAAGGATCGGGAGAAAACTGAAGAAACATCCTGAAAGGTCTTTGGACCAGACAATATCTGAACAATACAGAATTGTCACCAAGTAAACAAGAAAAAGGAAACCACGACCTAAAGTGGTCCTCTCCCTTTGATTGCCGACAAAATCCTGTGCGCTAGCGACTTTCTCGCCACGCACTAACAAAAACAGAAAAGGAAAAGGCAAAAACACTCAAAGCCAAATTCCCCACCTAAAAACCATTCCCAAAATAAGTCCTATTGATCCATGATCACGCATGTAATCTTTGATTTGATAGGAAATGATTTGCAAAATCAAGTCATGACATATCTATGGTTCGGAATTAGGATAAAACACTTACCTGTGTGAGATTGATACACTTTGAGTGATTTTCTCATATTTTTGTTGGACCCAGTGTTTCCTCTAAATGGTCGTTTAGAAACGAAATGCTAACATCCAAAATCTCATTTACGGTTATGAGAAAATTTCATCAGCATACTCTCCTTCCCCGATAGACACATCATTTTTCATCAAAAAAAGCATATGTTGCTCTGATCAGTTGGAAGTTTTGTCTCTTTACTAAAGCATGTTCGCATTTTAGTGAAGAAAACACCGAGACCATTTTTAGTCTCACAGTTAGCAAGAACTACATAGGTCTGAGTTCCTCATCACAAATTGAGGACACGTAGGAGAAAAAGCCCTGCTTTTGTCAACCACCCCACTTTTTGTTACCGTGTCCCAAGAGACCGGTGGCATGCGGAGCCACATGACCGTGGGATCCCCAGATTCATGTTCTTTTATGTTTCATCCTTTATCATTTACATGACTTGAGGGACTAACGTTTGTTTTTTTGATGTCGCGATTGTCATTTGTTTTGTGTATATATTTTGTTTGGACTATTGCGTTAGTGCTTACTTCGTTGTTGTCAATAGTGTTTGTTGAAATTCCGGAACCGTGTAGAGTTTTTCATTTAGGAACGTCGTCCTAAAAATAAAATGAACCAAAAATCCTAATAAAAAGAAAGAAGCGTTGTGAATAAAAGTCATGTTCATAAAGAAAAGAAAAAGGTTTTTATTTATATATATGTGTAAAAGGAAAGTGTGTATAAAAGGATTTTTTGTGTGTAAATGATGCGTGGAAAGGAATTCTTGTGTGTGTGAGCAACAAGTGTATATGAAGAAACTTTTGTATGAACCATAAGTGTGTGTTGGGAAAAATAAAAAAATCTTTGAACGTAAATAGGGTTTGTATATAGACCGTGTGACGTAAAGAGAAAGAGTTCCAATGCGTGTACAGAAAAAGTTTGTCATGTATAAGAATGTAGATGTACAAAGAAAAGTTTTCCTCATAGAGGGCCATGGGTGTATAGTTTTGTGAATATAAAAATGAAACAAAAAAGGAAAAAGAAAGGAAGACCTTGAAGGTTGACATGTTATAGTTAAGAAGTATAAATCATTCGTAAAGAGCAAACATATCTTCTGGAAACAAGGGACTGATGCTAAGAGTTTATTTTCCGGAATAAACCGAGATAAGAATGGATGAATTCATTGAACTAATGAAAGAACATAATTTGGAAACATTGGGTATGTTTGTGAAAATTCGCAACCGTAGTATCACAATGCCATAAACAGGATGCTTGAGTGCCCACCTGGCTGTAGCCATGACTAATTTTGCACGTTGTTTTCAAATCATCATTGTCACGTGTGCCTTATGGAGTGATATGGGAGTTCGGCCCGAGACCGACACCTTGACACCCAAATTTGTTTCGCACCAGATATCAAGATTGGGTTCCCACGATAAAAGACCCCATTGAAACACAACCTTAGACCTTTTTGAACCTTGGCCTGTAAAAAAGGAATCCTCATTCTTTCCCCCGAAGCAAAGGACAGCGGAATCTCCTCAAGGGAGAGTGAATAGAATGCTAAAACCCGATTTCCCAAAGAAAGGGATGGGGGAAGGAGAAGTGAAAAAAAGAAGAAGGAAGAAATGGAAAGAAAGAAAAAGAAAAACATGAAAATAAAGAAAAGAACAAAAGAAAGAAAAGGAAGGATTCCCGATCAAAGATCGAAAGGAAGTGAAAAGGGAAAAGCAGTAATTCTCGATCAATGAAAGAAAGATGACAGAAATTCTTCAAGCCAGATAAATTTTCGGCAAGGTAGGTGACTGCCGACAAAGGAAAACCCATTTTTGGTGATTCTTCCTTTCAGATTGCCACTCAAAATCATTCTCGACTGGCGATATCCCACCCCACATGAACAAAGAGGAAAAGACCGAAACACCCAGTTTCCTCTCCAAAAACACTACCCTCGAAAAAATCCTATTGGTCCGTGATCGTACGTTTGATCTTTGATTCGATAGGAAGTCGTGTGCGAAATAGAGTCATGGTGCAACTATGGTTTGGGAATAGGATAAAACACTTGCCTGTGTGAGTTTTATACACTATGAGTGACTTATTTTCAGCATAGCCCGATGTTTCCCCAACATGTTCATTTAAAAGCTAAAAGTTGACATCCTGCCCTTCATTCTCGGATACAAGGAAGATTACCCTTGGCACCAGTATATTGTTTCTCTAAGATATGGTGCTCTCGCGAATGATTTATTTTTCTTTACAAAAAGCATGTTTTCCTTTCAGGTGGAAAAACCCGGTGGACCGTTCGATCCTGCTAACCACTTTTTCGGAGCCTCATGAATGTTATTGCCTAGCGCTGTTCATGCACCCTCCACCTTCGAGTCTGGAGCCCCGCGAAGTTATGCGTAGCGCTGTTTTCCAATTCTCCATTCCACACTTTTATTCGGAGCCCCATGAATGTCATTGCCTAGCGCTGTTCATGTGTCCTCCACCTTAGAGTTTGGAGCTATGCTTCATGATTGCCTAAGTGTGGACCCTCTAGTGCAATCCTCCATTCTCCACTTTTTTCGGAGCCCCATGAATGTCAATGCCTAGCGTTGTTCATGTGTCCTCCACCTTCGAGTCTGGAGCCCCGCGAATGTCATTGCCTAGCGCTGTTCGCCAATTCTCCATTCTCCACTTTTTTTCGGAGCCCCATGAATGTCATTGCCTAGCGCTGTTCATGCATCCTCCACCCAAAGAGTTTGGAGCTATGCTTCATGATTGCCTGAGTGTGGACCCTCTAGTGCAATCCTCCATTCTCCACTTTTTTCGGAGACCCATGAATGTCATTGCCTAGCGCTGTTCATGTGTCCTCCACCTTCGAGTCTAGAGCCCCGCGAAGTAATGCGTAGCGCTGTTTGCCAATTCTCCATTCTCAACTTTTATTCGGAGCCCCATGAATGTCATTGCCTAGCGCTGTTCATGTGTCCTCCACCTTCGAGTTTGGAGCTATGCTTCATGATTGCCTAAGTGTGGACCCTCTAGCGCAATCCTCCATTCTCCACTTTTTTCGGAGCCCCATGAATGTCAATGCCTAGCGCTGTTCATGTGTCCTCCACCTTCGAGTCTGCAGCCCCGCGAATGTCTTTGCCTAGCGCTGTTCGCCAATTCTCCATTCTATACTTTTATTCGGAGCCCCATGAATGTCGTTGCCTAACGCTGTACATGCATCCTCCACCCAAAGAGATTGGAGCTATGCTTCACGATTGCCTAAGTGTGGACCCTCTAGTGCAATCCTCCATTCTACACTTTTTTCGGAGCCCCATGAATGTCATTGCCTAGCGCTGTTCATGTGTCCTCCACCTTCGAGTTTGGAGCTATGCTTCATGATTGCCTAAGTGTGGACCCTCTAGTGCAATCCTCCATTCTCTACTTTTTTCGGAGCCCCATGAATGTCATTGTCTAGCGCTGTTCATGTGTCCTCCACCTTCGAGTCTGGAGCCCCGCGCATGTCATTGCCTAGCGCTGTTCATGTATCCTCCACCTTCAAGTTTGGAGCTATGCTTCATGATTGCCTAAGAGTGGACCCTCTAGTGCAATCCTCCATTCACCAGTTTTTTCGGAGCCCCGTGAATGTCATTGCCTAGCGCTGTTCATGTGTCCTCCACCTTTGAGTTTGGAGCCCCACAAATGTCATTGCCAAGCGCAGTTCGCCAATTCTCCTTTCTCCACTTTTTTTCGGAGCCCTATGAATGTCATTGCCTAGCGTTGTTCATGCATCCTCCACCCAAAGAGTTTGGAGCTATGCTTCATGATTGCCTAAGTGTGGACCCTCTAGTGCAATCCTCCATTCTCCACTTTTTTTCGGAGCCCCATGAATGTCATTGCCTAGCGCTGTTCATGGTCCTTCACCTTCGAGTCTGGAGCCCCGCGCCCGCGAAAGTCATTGCTTAGCGCTGTTCGCCAATTCTCCATTCTCCACTTTTATTCGGATCCCCATGAATGTCATTGCCTAGCGCTGTTCATGTGTCCTCCACCTTCGTGTTTGGAGCTATGCTTCATGATTGCCTAAGTGTTGACCCTCTAGTGCAATCCTCCATTCTCCACTTTTTTTCGGAGCCCCGTGAATGTCATTGCCTAGCGCTGTTCATGTGTCCTCCACCTTCGTGTTTTGAGCTATGCTTCATGATTGCCTAAGTGTGGACCCTTTAGTGCAATCCTCCATTCTCCACTTTTTTTCGGAGCCCCATGAATGTCATTGCCTAGCGCTGTTCATGTGTCCTCCACCTTCGAGTCTGGAGCCCCGCGAATGTGATTGCCTAGCTCTATACGCCAATTCTCCATTCTCCACTTTTATTCGGAGCCCCATGAATGACATTGCCAAGCGCTGTTCATTCATCCTCCACCCAAAGAGTTTGGAGCTAAGCTTCTTGATTGCCTAAGTGTGGACCCTCTAGGGCAATCCTCCATTCTCCACTTTTTTCGGAGCCCCATGAATGTCATTGCCTAGCGCTGTTCATGTGTCCTCCACCTTCGAGTCTGGAGCCCCGCGAATGTCATCGCCTAGCGCTATTCGCCAATTCTCCATTCCCCACTTTTATTCGGAGCCCCATGAATGTCCTTGCCTAGCGCTGTTCATGTGTCCTCCACCTTCAAGTTTGGAGCTATGCTTCATGATTGCCTAAGTGTGGACCCTCAAGTGCAATCCTCCATTCTCCACTTTTTTCGGAGCCCCATGAATGTCATTGCCTAGCGCTATTCATGTGTCCTCCACCTTCGAGTCTGGAGCCCCACGAAAGTCATTGCCTAGCGATGTTCGCCAATTCTCCATTCTCCACTTCTATTCGCAGCCCCATGAATGTCATTGCCTAGCGCTGTTCATTCATCCTCCACCCAAAGAGTTTGGAGCTATGCTTCATCATTGCCTAAGAGTGGACCCTCTAGTGCAATCCTCCATTCTCCACTTTTTTTCGGAGCCCCATGAATGTCATTGCCTAGCGCTGTTCATGTGTCCTCCATCTTCGAGTCTGGAGCCCCGCGGATGTCTTTTCCTAGCGCTGTTCGCCAATTCTCCATTCTCCACTTTTTCTCGGATCCCCATGAATGCCATTGCCTGGCGCAGTTCATGCATCGTCCACCCAAAGAATTTGGAGCTATGCTTCATGATTGCCTAAGTGTGGACCCTCTACTGCAATCCTCCATTCTCCTCTTTTTTCGGAGCCCCAAGAATGTCATTGCCTAGCGTTGTTCATGTGTCCTCCACCTTCGACTCTGGAGCCTCACGAATGTCATTGCCTAGCACTGTTCGCCAATTCTCCATTCTCCACTTTTATTCGGAGCCCCATGAATGTCATTGCCTAGCACTGTTCATCTGTTCTCCACTGTCGAGTCCGGAGCCTCGCGAATGTCATTGCCTAGCGCTGTTCGCCAATTCTCCACTTTCCACTTTCATTCGGAGCCCCATGAATGTCATTGCCTAGCGCTGTTCATTCATCCTCCACCCAAAGAGTTTGGAGCTATGCTTCATGATTGCCTAAGTGTGGACCCTCTAGTGCAATCCTCCATTCTCCACTTTTTTCGGAGCCCCATGAATGTCATTGCGTAGCGCTGTTCATGTGTCCTCCACCTTTGAGTCTGGAGCCCCGCGAATGTCATTGCTTAGCGCTGTTCGCCAATTCTCCATTCTCCACTTTTATTCGGAGCCCCATGAATGTCATTGCCTAGCGCTGTTCATGTGTCCTCCACCTTCGTGTTTTGAGCTATGCTTCATGATTGCCTAAGTGTGGACCCTTTAGTGCAATCCTCCATTCTCCACTTTTTTTCGGAGCCCAATGAATGTCATTGCCTAGCGCTGTTCATGTGTCCTCCACCTTCGAGTCTGGAGCCCCGCGAATGTGATTGCCTAGCTCTATACGCCAATTCTCCATTCTCCACTTTTATTCGGAGCCCCATGAATGTCATTGGCCAAGCGCTGTTCATTCATCCTCCACCCAAAGAGTTTGGAGCTAAGCTTCTTGATTGCCTAAGTGTGGACCCTCTAGTGCAATCCTCCATTCTCCACTTTTTCGGAGCCCCATGAATGTCAATGCCTAGCGTTGTTCATGTGTCCTCCACCTTCGAGTCTGGAGCCCCGCGAATGTCATTGCCTAGCGCTGTTCGCCAATTCTCCATTCTCCACTTTTTTTCGGAGCCCCATGAATGTATTGCCTAGCGCTGTTCATGTGTTCTCCACCGTCGAGTCTGGAGCCCCGCGAATGTCATTGCCTAGCGCTGTTCGCAAATTCTCCATTCTCCACTTCTATTCGGAGCCCCATGAATGTCATTGCCTAGCGCTGTTCATTCATCCTCCACCCAAAGAGTTTGGAGCTATGCTTCATGATTGCCTAAGTGTGGACCCTCTAGTGCAATCCTCCATTTTCCACTTTTTTCGGAGCCCCATGAATGTCATTGCCTAGCGCTGTTCATGTGTCCTCCACCTTCGCATCTGGAGCCCCGCGACTGTGATTGCCTAGCTCTATACGCCAATTCTCAATTCTCCACTTTTATTCGGAGCCCCATGACTGTCATTGCCTAGCGCTGTGCATTCATCCTCAACCCAAAGAGTTGGGAGCTAAGCTTCTTGATT